>NC_056734.1:450440003-450470003 GCF_019279795.1 Protopterus annectens
AGACAGAGGCATTCCCAGTATGCTCAGGCCTTGACAAACAGGCAATGCATAGCACAAACACTGACACTGTAGGGATCCCAGGGACTAGCACCTCTATCTAACTCACACACATAGTAAAATGGATGACACACACATCACGTTAACTGTAACTTACCATGTATAGTCAGTGTACTGTGTGCATCGAACATAGGCAGCTCTCAAGCACCGTCCTCACAACTGCTGCAGGCACAAGGTAAGTCAGTCTTCTTAACAATAAATGAATGGATTAGTATGTTTTGCTAGCATATCTATGGCAATGCATCACACAACTGACAGCTATGTGGGACACCAGGAAATGTCTGGCCAAAACTGACCTCCAGACACTATGCAGTAGTACCCAAGGTGGCAAATCCCACTGCAGTATATGTGTGGTACAGCTAACTGGGGGGGGGGGTCATAGATCACAGGCATGGATGTCAGTGTTGGGGTCCCATACCCACCCCTCACACCCACACTGCAAGTCAGATATAGAAAACCAGAGAGAAATGTCTGGTAAAGTCACACAAATGGTGGCAATGTTGACTTACAGACTGACACAGTGATAGCATAGGAGGACTAGCAGTTGCAGTAAAGGTATCATACCTCTCAACCTCTTAGAGCAAGAAATCTGGACAAAGCCATGAATGAAAGTGGGACAAAGGTCCAAAAATAGGGCCAATTTCTAAATGTTGGTCTTACAAACTTAGAAAGTTGATAGAATAACAGGTTTTGCATTAGCATATATTTTCTGAAGGGTATAAAGTCTGAAACTCAAATGCCTGCCATTATTTTTTAACTTCAGTCTTTAATGATTTACAACTAATTTGCCAGAAAAACAGTTTTATGAAAAGTAGACCCAAAATATGAGGCAAAAGTCTGGACATTCTGCGAAAATCTGTACAGTTGAGAGGTATGAAGGGTATGAAGGGTAAGACGTCTGAAACTCAAATGTATGCCATTACAATCTGACCTGTGCTCTTTACTGATATGCCTCTTGTCCCCAAGACAGGGCACAATAGTATGGTAAATGGAACCAAAATATAAAGCAAATATCAGCACAGTCTGTGCAAATGTGTACAGTTGACAGGTGTGCCCCCCATTTGCCCACAGAAATGCAGTAACATGTATGTTTGCAGGGAAATAGCAGCATAGAAAACATTGGAAGTGCTATACCAATACACATGAAAACATGTTGCCTGTCCACAATATGCAGCGGTCAATGAGCTATGTGTATGTTTGGTTAATACTGTCAGGATCTGACCAGCATGTTCTCCTGGCAGTTGTCTTGTGCCCTAGATACAGTGCTGTCTTTGACAGGGCCATGTGCAGATCACTGCAGTGCCAACTGTTATGCATATTAGTGACACCTACTGCTCTGCCACTGACAGACCTGGATGTCACAATGCTATGTGGAATATACTACATATATAATGGACATCTTGAAAGATGTGTTGCTGAGGTGCCAAGTCTTTTCTGATTATAAGTGCTTTTTGGTACTGTTGCCAATAATCCTTTTTTTATGTTTACTTTTCCATATAATCCCATGCCTGCACAGTAGAATGCACTCCATACCCACACGCATAAGTCCCAGCCTCTAACAGCAAGATGTCTGGACAAGGCAAGAAATAAAAGTGGAATAAAGGCACAATAGTCATGTGTTTTAAATATCACCCTTACATACTGAGAAAGTTGGTAGGGTGAGGGGTTTGCAGTAGCAGGAATTGTCTGAAGATTATGTAGTTTGAAACAGTAATGTCTGTCATTATTTTGTAACATCACTCTTCAATTATATGTAACTAACTTGCCATAAAAACACAAGAGTATGTAGACAGGATGAAACTTCTAGCCAAACACCTGGACAACCTGCCAAAAATGTACAGGTGAGAGGTATGTCCACACAAGGATATGACATCTCAGGTTAGTAAGATACCTTACAAGCAGGAGATCCCCAACCAGTATATCACCAGATTGCTGGACTGTCTACACAGTGCATCATCACTCAACTGGCTGTAGCCACACCTCACCGATAGCCTTGTTGGGCAAGAATGTACATACATGTCCTCATAATATTGGTCTATACATCATACAACTATTATTCTTCTGGTAAAGCACTGTGATGATCTGAGGATGTCTGGCACTAGATAATGACAGAATACATTGCAGTGTCAGACTACAGATATGTCAGAAAATGTCTGCTAAACAAATCCAGTACCCTGAGGAAAGTCTTATATACTCCTGAGAGGTATGGCTGTAGCACACAAAACCCTGGACTGGATCAAACCTAATTCTGGAGTGGAAACTGTAGAAGGTCATGCTGGGCATGCTTCTACACTTAAAGAATCACAGGACATGTTGCAACCCAAATTGGAATATATGACTGTATTGTGTATATATGTCTGTGCATACAGACAGCTATGTTCACCTTAACTGTCCCCATACACACACATCAGGCAGGATTACCCTCAGTTAGCTATAGATGGCCCATATGTGATATATCTGCATCTGTTACATGAGATACAAACACATATATATGGGCAACAGATAACATATGTCAAGCATACACACACATAGATGTGAGGAAGTGAGATACAGACAGTGAAAGAGAGAGGGACAAAGGGGGACACAGACTTATTGAGTCACACACATGGATACCCAGAATGGCATACAGTGATGTCCTGCTGTGGACAGTAGCATATCATTTGTAAACAGTTGCACTTGCCAGCATAAAACATGAGCCCCATTGTGTAATTGTACTGATGTTGGGTTTATAATATCATATCACCTACCTGTGTGTGTGTGTGTGTGTGTGTGTGTGTGTGTGTCCATAGGTCTAAGAATTAGGAGACTGTTCACACTCAGTACACTTCACATTGCCCTACTTCACAAGATCTGCTGCTGTCATTCACCTTAGAAGTTCCATTGGACACCTATCAACCCTGTAGCTCTGTAATGTGTGTGATAACTGTGTAAAACTATAGTACTAATAACTAGTTAGGCAGGGGTTCTAAACTCAATACTAGCAACTGTGTGTGGTTGTGTGTACGTGAGTGAGGGAGTGTGTGTTTGTTTGTTTGTTTGTTTGTAGGTGAAACAGTTTTAGGCCATTCCCACCTACAGCACTTTCCAGTGCTCCACTTTATCAGTCCTGCTGATGTCATTCCCCTTATCAGCACCTTTGTCCAATTGTCAGCCCAGTAAGCTCCATAATAACTGCATAACACTATAGTACAAATCACTAGATAGGCAGGAGTTCTAATCACAGATCTGGCAAATGTGTGGCTGGGTGTGTAAGTGTGTATGTTTGTAAGAAGAAATATTGTGTTAAGTTTCCCATCCAGTCCCCTACTTTATCAGTCCTGCTAATGCCATTCCCCTTATCAACACCTTTGGCCAGTTGTTAGCAAAGTAAGCTCTGTAGCACATGTGATAACTGTGTAACACTATAGCACAAGTCATTAGATAGGCAGGGGTTCTAATCAAAGATCCAACACATATGTGTGTGTGGATGTATAAGTGTGTGTGTATGTTTGGGAGAAGAAATATTTTCATAAGTTTCAAACCCAGTGGCCTACTCTATCTTTCCTGCTGATGTCATTCCTCTTATCAGCACTTTTGCCCAGCTGTCAGTCCAATAAGCTCTGTAGCAAGTGTGATAACTGGGTAACACTGTAATAAATCACTAGATAGACATGGGTTCTAATCTCAATACTGGCAAGTAAGTGTGTGTGTGTGTGTGTGTGTGTGTGTGTGTGTGTGTGTGTGTGTGTGTGTGTGTGTGTGTGTGTGTGTGTGTGTGTGTATGTATGCATGTGTGTGTGTGTGTGTGTGTGTGTGTGTGTGTGTGTGTGTGTGTGTGTGTGTAAAAATCATATCATGTGTGGGTTGTACAATTCTGAGTTGTCTGCCACCCTGTACACTTCCCACCACCCTACTTTACAAGGCCTGCTGATGTCATTCACCTTAGAAATACCTTGGGAAAAGATGATTTCATATAAGCTCTGTGGCAAATCTGATAACTGCTTAACACTATAGTAAAAATAACTAGATAGACAGGGGTTTTAATCTCAATACTGGCAACTGTGTGTGTGTGTGTGTGTGTGTGTGTGTGTGTGTGTGTGTGTGTGTGTGTGTGTGTGTGTGTGTGTGTGTGTGTGTGTGTGCTTGGGTTGAGAATCATATCCTGTGTGGGTAATACCATTTTCAGTTGTGAACCACCCTGTATACTTCCATCATTTCAGCTCTTTGGCTCATCTGATAACTCCGTAGCACTATAGTAGAAATAACTAGATAGATAGGGGTTCTAATCTCAATACTAGCAACTGTGTGTGTGTGTGTGTGTGTGTGTGTGTGTGTGTGTGTGTGTGTGTGTGTGTGTGTGTGTGTGTGTGTGTCTGTGTGTGTGTGAGAATCAAATCCTATGTGGGTTATACCATTTTGAGTTGTGTACCTCCGTGTACACTTCCCGTCACCTCCTTTACAAGGCCTGCTGATGTCATTCACTTTAGAAGTACCTTGGGACAAGGTGAATTCATATAAGCTTCATGGTGTGTCTGATAGCTGTGTAACACTGTAGTAGAAATAACAAGATAGGTAGGACTTCTAATCTCAATACTCTCTAGAGAGTGTGTGTGTGTGTGTGTGTGTGTGTGTGTGTGTGTGTGTGTGTGTGTGTGTGTGTGTGTGTGTGTGTGTGTCTGGGTGAGAATCATATCCTGTGTGAGTTTTACCATTTTGATGTGTGTACCATCCATGCCTGTATACCACTTCCCAATGGCATTACTTTATATGGCATGTTAATGGCATCTGCCTTACATGCAGCATATTAAACCACTGTACAGGCCATTCCAGTCATCTGTATAGATGTATACAGAATATCTGTATGTTTTCAGCCCATATGTGGTCTCTGTCCCATAACAATGGCCACGTATGTGATACTATTGCCAAATAGGTCACAGTAAGTACTGACACACATGCCAACATCAGATATCATACCTGACTGAAACATTATGCTGATACAACGTCTGTTACCCTATCACTTATCCAGGCTTGTAGGAGCAATTGATGATTTCATTTGCTATTTCTGGTAGATTATCTCACCATTGATGAAGGCATTCACAACATTATGTGTAGTAAGAGGTAGTGGGTTATGTCCCAAGCATATAATCTATGTGGGGTATGGTATGTGTACGGAGCACTATAGTACATTAAAGTGGATATGTAGGTTTACGAATCTGTCCATTGCCAACTGTGTTTGTGTTACTGTATGCACATCCCCCGTGTCAGTCTTTACTGTGTGTATGCTAAGGATATACCATTTTGACCATTTTGTCTCCGTGTTACACCCTGTGAACTCAGGAATACATACCACAATCCTGTCATACACAGTACCATGCATGCCCTCAACAACTGCATCAGGGTTGAGTGTATGGGAAAGAAATGGCAGGGGCAACAGGTGCTGACACATGAATCTGTTGTGGTCAGTCTAATGGCTAAGCTGGTGAGGGACCTACTGACAGTATTGTAATAACCTGTCCCATATATATGAGCCTGTGGTACTACACAACACTGAAGTGTCATGTCTGAAGGCTGCCTGTCTGTGACAAGGGGTATGTAGGCCAGGTCACACTGTCTGACAACAGTGTCCATCACACACTGTTGCATGTATGCACACCTGGTAAACGTACATATAAAGCTGTACCTTTGCTATGAAACAGCCAATGTATTTCCACTCTGCTAAACTACATGTTGGTAATGTCTGCAGGGCCACAGTCAGCAGAGACACACACACACCTGGAACACAAACAGAATACAGCATGTCAGACTACATTCAGTCAGTGTTACTAACAGCAGTAATGCATTATGGTTAATAAGGTACACACACCTTTATGTGTACCCATAACAACTGCAAGCAGACAGCACCTTAAACAGTATTACATAGCTACACTGTATTATATTCACCCTGTGCATCAGACCCATATAAGCCTGTCCCTGCATCAATGGTATGGATGACAGGGATGTGGTATAGGTATCATCATATGCACAGGGTGTGGTGTGGGTTTGCCAGAGGCCTAGGATGGACCATATGGTTGACATCCATGTGTGTGTGTGTTTGGAGGGTATCCTATAAATGGGCTGTGGAGAGGTGTTGTGTGTGTCTGGACGTGACCTGCCTGGGATACAGATGTGTGTGTGTGTGTGTGTGTGTGTGTGTGTGTGTATGCACACAGTCATGCCATGTGGCTGCCCTACACAAGAGTATGTTGGACAGCTGTGGACTGTACATGGCAGGGTGGCCAGTTCACTGTCTCTGGCCATAGACTTGTGAACAGGTCCTGCCAGGGGTCTCACTGGTACCACCAGCCCCAAGGCCAGATGCAGTACTGCTTCCTGATGGTGACTGCTGTCTGCTGGATCCATGTCCCTGATGGGACTGACCAGGACCACGTGCCCATGTTCTGCTCGGTTGTGATTTGGAAAGCAACCTTCCTTCATTAGTGCTGGTGTCACTGCCACTATTGGAGTGTGAAGGAGCACGGCCCCGTAGACTCTCAGCCGATGTTGGTGCTGACCTACATGCATGTGGCTGATGCCCATCTCCCACCACACACTCTAGCACAGACATGCCATGGTCGTGTATTGCCAAGGTATCACCCCACCATCTGTTCATGACCTCACTATTTTGCCTTGTGCCCTCAGCAAGGTCACTTATGTCGCCATGTAAATCAGGAAGAGTTGCATCCACCACCCTGAGTATTTGTCTGAGGTTGCATCACTACGTGCCTGTGCATTCATGACAGCCTGAAACATGCATCTGGTGACACCTGCTGTGGCAATTGTGACAGCAGCTTGACAAGCAGCAGTTCTCCTGCGAGCACCCCTGTCCATCTGCCTGTGTGGGATCTCGCCTGCACTCTGGCTATGGACAGTGTCTACACTCACATCTGCCATAGTCACCACACTAGCCTGTTCCATGTCACCACCTGCCAACTGTCCATCATCTGTGGCTGCTGGGTACGGGGCATGTGTGGGCATTGTGACTGTGTATGGGGGACAATGTGGATGACTGTGGGATGCCAACCGATGGCACAGATTCAGCCCCTGACACCACCACCTCTGCCTGAATATGTCCATCATCATTGCCAGAGTCTGCAGAGACACTGACATTATATACTGAGCAGGAGGGACCACGACCACCATGACCACCTGTGGGGGAAAGGCAACATATGTAAATTAATACCTGCACTATACCATTTGCTGCTACACACACACACACACACACACACACACACACACACACACACACACACACACACACACTCACACACATGCACACACGTGCACACACACATACGCACATGCACACACACATACAAGTGAGGTGGCAGACAGGCATTACACAGACCTTACAATAGCCAACTGGTGACATTCACAACACAGTCAGACCACTACATACACATCCTAGACAGGCCATCAACATCATGCAGTGCAGCCCTTTTTACTTCCTGTTACAACTTCTATACACCTCTGTGATATGTGAGTAGTGTTAGTAGGTGATGGACCTTCAAGTAGCACAGACTGCACCCATGTAGACTTAATTGCTGTTCACCTGTATAGCACAGTGGCAACTCCTACAGAATATACCTTTCTACTCTTCAGAGTGTTGCTGAATGTATACATGTGTGGCTCGTATTTCTGGTCTGTTCGTCAATAAATCCTTTATGTCTCTGACACATTACTGAGAAGATATGAAGACCGATGTCACTATTTAATGATATATTTTGAGTTCCACATTTCAAAACCTGCAGTACATGTATGTTACAACAGAACCAGTTACACTAACAACCTACCAAGCTTAAAGTGAATATTACAAGTGTAGACACTCCTGTTAACATGCTAGGTTTGTCTGATATATGAGACCACAGAAATCATGCAATAACATTTCCAACCTTTAATGTGATCTATAACCTGTGCAATCCAACTGAAGAACAAACACATTGGTTAGGGGTAACATGTAGAAGTTGAAATACATTCAATAGGCTGGCTACATGACTGTGCACACCCTTAAACTAATACTTTGCTAAACTACCTTTTGATTTCATAACAGCAGTCAGTCCTCTTGGGAAGGTGTGTATCAGCATGGCACATCTCAACTTAGCAATATGTATACACTCCCCCTTGCAGATGTCCTCCAACTCTGTCAGATTGCAAGGGCATCACTTCTGCACAGCACTTTTCAGGGAACCCCACAGATTCTCTATTGGATGTATGTGTGGACTGTGCATGGGCCATTCCAAAATGTTGATTTTCTTCTGGTGAAGACATTATTTTATGGATTTTGATGTATGGTATGGATCAGTGTTGTGTGGAAAGGTGTACATCCTGTCCATCCACAGCTTTCTAGCAGACACATGATGATTTTGTGCCAAAAGGGACTGGTATTTTTAACTGTTCCTAATCCCCTCCACCTTGGTGACAGGCCTACATTCAGCTTATGAACAGCAACCCCAAAGTAGGACGCTGCCATCACCATGCTTCACCATGGGGATGATGTTCTTTTGGTGATACACAGTGTTGTTCTTGTGCCAAACAAACTTTTTGGTATTGTGGCCAAAAAGTACAACCTTGGTCTCATTACACCATAACACATTTGTCCACATGTTATTGGGGGACCTGATGTATTTTTCCTGAGATATTTGCCAAATCTGGATGTTGTTCGGTGTGTGAGAGGGCTTTCATCTTCCAAACCTACCCCATAGGCCAGACATGTTGAGAATATGGGCAATTGTTGTCACATGTAGTACACAAGTGGTACTTGCCAGTGATTTCTGCAACTCCTGTAGTGTTCCTGTAGGTCACCTGGCAGCCTCCCTGACCAGTTTGGATCCTGTCTTTTCCACATATTTGGAGGGATGTCCAGTTCTTTGCAATGTCACTGTTGCCCCATATTTCCACCATCATTTGATGACTGTCTTCATTGTGTTCCATGGTATATGCACTGCTGCGGAAATGTGTGTGTACCCTTCCCTGGACTGATACCTTTCAGAAATGTGATCCCTTCGCTGCTTTGTAAGCTATATGCAAACTATGGCTGTTGCTGTAGCAGGCAATTGAGTAAACTTAGGATAATCCTGGTAGAACAGCTGACCGTTATTTGCTGTTAATCAAAGAGTCTCTGTAATTGATAGCAAGTGTGTACCCAAAAAGTCATAATGCTGTAATAATATCAAAAGCTGCTTCAACACAGTATTAGCTTCAGCCTCTGTACATGTATACATCTAGCTTCTTGTAAGTTTTTTTTTTTTTTGCATTAATTGTCCCCCTAACAGATGTGTTTGTTTTATAATTGAGTTCTACAGGTTATAGGTAACGTGACAGGCTGGAAGGGTTCGGAAATGTTTTATTGTGCTCTCATTTTTATATTTCACAAATACCCGGCATTCTAACAGGTGTGTGTACACCATTTATATGCACTGTATAGCACTATTTTATAAAATATGTCCCTAGTTTTGGGCCTTCGTCCCCGCATTTTATCAGTCTTTGTCCAGATTTCTTGCAATAATAAGTTGTGAGGTTTGCTGCAGATATGTGGCATCTCCTGCAAATAGGCCCCTGTGATGACCACTGTGATGTGATGCAGTTAACCCCACCACAAGTGAACATGCAGATATTGCAAAATGGCTGAGAGCAACAGTTGTGTGTATGATCACATGCATGACCTTAACATGCCTGGGGTACTGGTGAGCCACAACAGAAAAATCCCATACTCACTGGCTTCAGGCTGCTGTCTCACATGCAGACCAGTGGTATCTATGTAGTTGTGGGGGAGAAGTGTTGTCAGCAGACTCACATTTGGCATTGGTACAAGGTGAATGTTATGTGTCTGCATAGGTACAGTACAAGCTATGATAGTACACAATTTGCTGTCCCGCACTATAGATGTCCACTTGTGTGCATTACTAAACCCAATCCACAAATGCAGTTTGAACTGACATATGCATCTAGATACTCTATTGAAGACAGCATGACTGATTCATGAATAAGTTGATGTGCACTGTTGCCTTACTTGGATGCTCCTCGCCTGTTACCTGGGTACCTCTCACCTCCACAACTGGTGTTTCCTGTGTTGGGTGTTGTGTGGTGGCTGCCCCAAGGTTGGCAAGGAGCTCATCTGTTGCCATAAGTGAGGCCTGTGGGGCTGGACCCCCACCAGTAGCAATATGGTCCCTGGTCATGGCAGCAGTCCTTTGCCGAGCATGACATATCAGGTCAGTTGCCCAATGCTTGACCTGATCATATGTGCAGCCATGGTGGACGAAGGTGTTCACTCTGTGGACAAGGTCAACCCACATGTTAGTCCGCTCCCACAGATTTTGTCAGCTCCATCCGAACAGCACTGCATGGTGCTGTATTATTGCTTTCATAATATCTGCAGTCTCCTCTGCAGTGTAAGCCAGCTGACACTGCACGCCACCTGGAAGACACAAACAGGGAAACACATCACAGGCCCTCAGACATTTCCCAGAGTTATTTATAAAGCCAGCACATCAATATTGCCTATTATTAGCCACCACTTACAACCACATCATTACCCTTGTCATCTATCAGCACAGTATGAACCTGCATTGCACTCCTGGTCCTGATGTGTCATATTCCCCCAATGAGGGCCAGTACATTGCATAAACTACCATTCATCATTCACGTTTGTGTAGAGAAATGACAGTGGCCATCTTTCTTGCAGATGGGATCTCAATGATGCTCAGACTTTGCTTGCATACAGTGTGTAATGGAGCTGGAAGCATATGCCTGAGTTCATGTAGGATGCAGAAAGGAATGTTCTCAGGTCCCATGGAGACTTGCTTTTGTTGACTTTGATTAGGCAGTATGCACCTGCTCCCTGATGATGAAGGGAGGGGTGTGGGTGCTGTGCATATCCACCTATACTGTAGGTGAGCCAAGGGGGTGATGTTTGCCCTAAACCTGTCTGCAGCAGGTTGGCTATAGCTATGGTGTGTGTGTGTATATGGTGTGTTTGACCACCATTGCAGGGTGGGTTGGGTTGTCGTCTTTGAGATTGCAGACATATGTGAAGACAGCCTTGTGATTGCCCTTGGTGGATGTGTCCAATTTGTACTCATAGTTAGCCTTACAGAAATCCACCTGTGATCTTATATGCTCATTCAAACAAAAGTTGACTTGCCAAGTTGGTGCCTGCTCCTACTCTGACCTGTACAGCTGAAATAGCCAGCAATTATTTGGTTTGTGTACTGCTGCTGTACAGCAAAGGGGATTACTCCACATTGGTGGAGACATGTTTTACAGGTAAGTTATTGTTGAGTCCATATAGCTATGTTGGTGGTCATATGGCTGTTTGTAGTAGGCATGGCCACAAGGTCATAACACAGTTGGACACCTCTGAAATTTCAACCTGAAAATCATGCTTATTCTAGTACCCATGTCTGTGTCAGGGCAATGCAGCAACCAGCAGCTGTAAAAGTCTAACTCTGTTGGATGCACAGAAACTGAGATTACACATACGTACAACATGTACAGCTTATTTACCTGACATTTTGAATCCCATGTCTGTTGTTATGAGGCAGCCAGGTACAACGACTCATGCATCGATGTTCACAGTTAATACCTGATATAGATTTCTGTTCTATAACAGTATGGCACACTGTATTTACACCCTTGCTGCTCAGTCATTCCTGTCAACCTGTTAGAGCAAGACATCTGGAGGATGCCACACATATATGGGGGGTGATGAGTCAAAATTAGTGACACTTTCTTAATATTGCTGTAACACACAAGTCATTTGATAGCACAGTAGCCTTTGCATTCACAGACATACCCTGGAGGATGTCCGACAATCATATGGCAGGAAGAGTGGAGAAAGGCTAGGAGTATGTTAATGAGGGTAGGAACTTTTATTGTTGGCAGCATGACTGGTATGGGGACAAAGCTAGCTGATATGAAGTACAGAAGGAAGGTTGATATATTGTGTGTGCAAGAGACAAGATGGAAGGGTCATAAGGCTAGGTGTATTGGAGTCAGGTCCAAATAGTTTTATCATGGTGTGGATGGGAGGAGAAATGGTGTAGGGGCTATCCTGAAGGAACAGTATGGCAAGGGTGTTTTTGAAGGTGAAAAGAGTGTCATATAGAGTGATGTTAATGAAGCCGGAAATTGATGGAGTAATGATGACTCTTGTTAGTGCATATGCTCCGCTAGTTGCATGTGTGATGGATGAGACAGAAAAATCTTGGAGTGAGTTGGATGAAGTGGTGATGAATGTATCAACGGTGAGAGAGTGATGATTAGAGCAAATTTCAATGGGCATGTTGGTAAAGGGAACAGGGAGGATGCAGAAGTGATGGGTAGGTATGGTGTTAAGCAAATTAATGCAGAAGGTGAGATGGTGGTGGGTTGAGTTTGCAAAAAGGATGGACATGGCTGTGGTGGATACATATTTTAACAAGACAGAGAAGCATAGGGTGACATATAAGAGTGGAGGAAGATGCACACAGGCAGATTATCTCCTATGCAGTAGGGCCTCTTTGAAGGAGATTGGAGACTGTAAATTGGTGACAGGGGAAAGAGTAATTAGGCAGTATGGAATGCTGGTCTGTGGGATGACATTGGTGATCAAGAAGAAGAGGAGAAGGAGTGTGAAGGCAGTACCCAGGATCATATGGTGGAAACTGAAAAAGGGTGATTGTGAGGTTGAGTTCAGGGAAGAGTTAAGACAGGCAGTGGTTAGCAGTGAAGAGTTACTGAATATCTGGGTAACTACTGCACAGTTAGTAAGGGAGATGACTAGAAAGGTACTTGGTGTGACATCTGGACAGAGGAATGAGAACAAGGAGACCTGGTGGTAGAATGAGGAAGCACAGGGGAGTATACAGAGAAAGAGATTGGCAAAGAAGTGGGATTGTCAGAGAGATTAAGAAAGTAGACAGGAGTATAAGGAGATGAGGTGCATAGCAAAGAGAGAGGTGGCAAAGGCTAAGGATGAGGCGTATGAAGGGTTGTATAAAAGGTTGGATACTAAGGATGGTGAATAGGACCTGTACTGATTGGCTAGACAGAGGGACCAAACTAAGAAGGATGTGCCACAGAAAAGGGTGATAAAGGATAATGAGGGAAATGTACTCACAAGTGTGGAGAGTGTGTTGAGCAAATGGAAAGAGTACTTTGAGGGGCTGTTGAATGAAGAGAATGAGATAGAGAAGGTTGGATGATGTGGATATTCTGAATCAGGAAGTGCAATGGATTAGCAAGGAGGAAGCAAAGATAGCTATGAAGAGGATTAAGAATGGAAAGGCTGTTGGTCCAGATGACATACCTTTGGAAGCATGGAGGTGTTTAGGAGAAATGGCAAAGGTCTTTTAACCAGATTGTTTAATGTAATCTTGGAAAGTGAAATGATGTGTGAGGAGTGGAGAAAAAGTGTTTGGGTACCGATTATCAGAATAAGTGTGATGTGCGAAGTTCTAGTAACTACAGAGGGATAAGATTGATCAGTCACAGCATGACATTATGGGAAAGAGTAGTGGAAGCAATGTTAAGAAGGGAGGTGAGGATTAGTGATCAGCATTATGGCTTCATGCCAGGAAACAGCAGTCCAGATGCGATGTTTACTCTGAGAGTATTGATGGAAAATTACGGAGAAGGTCAGAAGGAATTGTGTTGTGCCTTTGTGGACTTAGAGAAAGCATGTGACATGGTGCTTAGAGAGGAGTTGTGTTATTGTATGAAGAAGTCAGGAGTGGAGGAGGAATCTGTAAGAGTGCTACAGGATATGTACAAGGGTAGTGTGACAACGGTGAGTTCTGTGATGGGAGTGATAGGTGCATTTATGGTGGAAATGGGATTGCATCATGGTTCAGCTCTGAGCCCTTTCTTATTTGCAGTGTTGATGGACAGGTTGACAAACAAGATCAGATAAGAGTCCCCGTTGACTGTGCTGTTTGCAGATGACATTGTGATCTGTAGTGAGAGTAGGGAACAGGTTGAGGAAACCTTGGAAAGGTGGAGATATGCTCTAGAGTGGGGAGAAATGATGGTCAGCAGGACTAAGACAGAATATATGTGTGAATGGGAGGGAGGCTAGAGGAATGTTGAGGATATAGGGAGTAGAGTTTGCAAAGGTGGATGAGTTTAAATACTTGGGATCAGCAGTTCAGAGTAATGACAAGTGTGGGGAAGAGGTGAATAAGAGAGTACAGGCAGGAGTGATTTGTGACAGACAAGTACCATTAAGAGTGAGAGGGAAGGTCTTCAAGACAGTAGTGAGATCAGCTATGTTATATGGGTTGGAGACAGTAGCACTGACAAAAAGGCAGGAGTCAGAGCTGGACATGACTGAATTAAAGATGTTAAGATTTGCACTGGATATGACAAGGGTGGGTGGAATTAGGGATATGTAATTTAGAGTGTCTGCCCAGGTTGGATAGTTTGGAGACAAAGCCAGCATGTAGTGGGATTGTGTTGGTTTAGACATGTGCTGAGGATGGATGCTGAGTATACTGGGAAAAGGATGGTAAGGATGAAGCTGCCAGGTAAGAGGAAAAGAGGAAGGCCTAAGATAAGGTGTATGGATGTGGTGATAAAGGACATGCAGGTGGTTGGTGTGACAGAGCAAGATCCAGAGAACAGTAGGAAATAGAGACAGATGATCCACTGTGAAGACCCCTAACGGGAACAGCCAAAGGAAAGGGAAGGAGATGTTGTAATGTCAGTCTTCACAGGTTGCCAATGATTTGCCAGACATAGCATGACTCTCTGAGTAAATGACTACAAATATGAGGCACACATATGGTCAGTGTGCATAATACTGGACAGTTGAATGGTATGAGCTCAGTATATGACATGCAGTTCAACACACACATCTGCAACAGTATTTCACTATGCAAATACCCTGTATAGGTCTCTCACATTTCTGAGACAAACAGGTATATCAAAGTTGTATTCACAATTACCATGGATATCTATGACATTCTAGTAGCTGGCCTAGCAGTGTCACAGTCAGTATTGTTCAACACACACACTCCAGTAGTAGTCATATGTGAGCCATTCTTTCCTGGTGTGACTCAGGGGCCTGAACTATGATCTATGTCACTGCAGACAGACCCATGTGCTATGGCCATAGGTTCTGATCAGTAATATATCAGTACAGCAAGTTGTTGAGACATATTTGTTGAACTTCCTATTTCCCATTATTACATGCCACCTACTGCATCCCATTACATGCTTACTTGTTTGACATACCTTCTTTTTACAAGTATGGTTGGTTTTATTCCAATATGTGTAGCTTGTTTTTTGTGTGTGTGTGTGTGTGTGTGTGTGTGTGTGTGTGTGTGTGTGTGTGTGTGTGTTTCTGTCTCTCTGTCTCTCTCTGTCTCTCTCCCAGATGTAGGGTATACATCTACTTTGCATAGGCAGCATCTTGCCTTTTATAGGTAAAGCTCATGAGTAGCTGATGGCCTGTGCACCAATTGGTGTCCCCTACTTGCTAATTGCATGAAGAACAGCTGTGGTGTTATTCCTATAGCCAATGGCATGGAAACACACTCCTATAATTGAGTACATCATGTGGGCGTTGTCCCTTTTCCTTGCCTGTGAGGAGAACTTCATGGAGGTGTGTGAACAACAGCATCACAGAGGGTAGTTGGAAATAGCTCTTACAATGAAAACTGTGGAGACAGCCCAACAAACTGGGGGAGAATGCTCCAGAAAAAAGGGCATAATAGGATTGTGTGGACATGGCTTTTCTGAGTGATTTTAAGTCTGACAGTGTTATGTGGTTAACATAACTCTCAACTGTTGGGCTATCTGTAGAATGGTCAAATTTTGGACTCTCATGTTTGATGTATTCCTCAGACTTTTTTTGTCTTTGTAAAATCATTAGCATACTATGGGATTATAGTCAGGAAATGGTATCATCCAGTTGTGTTTCTAACTTTATATCCCTCAGAAAAGACATGTGACAACAAACCCTGTTACACCAGCAACTGTTTCAGTTTATAACAGCAATATTTCACATATGCCCCTGTTTTGGGGCCTCTGTCCCCCAAGTATGTCAGGCTTTGTCCAGATGTCATGCAGTAAGAGGGTGCTAGGAAGGATATATCATGCCTTCATTCCTGATACCATCCCAGTGATGTATCAGACTGCCAGACATGTTATGTGTAAGAGGCCTTATATATGAGGACAAAGCCTGGATATTCTGTGGGACTCTGAACAGTTGAGAGGCCTGTGTATGTATGGTGATTGTTGACAGGCTGTCAGAATTGTGAAGCAGTGTAGTGTGTCAATGTTATTTGACATGTGTTATGGTTCCTTTTCTATCTGCCTGTGCATGCTGCTCCAGTTTCTGGTGGTCTATCTGCTGTATATGTTTGTAGGGCCAGACAGACACATATCCCATACCACAGTCAGGCATCATACTACACTGTGAATTGGGCCCATATAAGTTGGGGTAGTGTGTGAGTGGCAAACATGTTGAGATGTTTTTGTTCACACCGTCCTTATACTGTACTGTTTATTTGGCTTACCGATATGTCACTGTGACTGTGGTTGGATTGGTTGCAGGTATGCACTTTCACACTGGAGTCTGTTTTTCAGTGGTGTTAAATCCTTGTAGTGTCTGATATATTTGCAAATACATGTGTAATTCACCATAGAAGATTTGGGTTAGTGTTGTATCAGTTTCACTGTAGTTTTGATGGTGCTTGGTAACATGCTTAGGAAGTGAGTGTAGTTTCCCTAATGTGATGTCATGTCCAGATATTTGTAGGATGTACTGTTGCCTGGACCACATAAATGTTGTGTATTTCTGACACATCAGTGGGATGATGTGAAGATTTCAGTCACTAACTAGTGAGAAGTAATTGAGTGTTGGACTTGTGCTATTTCAGTCAATGTATGTTAGGACAGACAGGATAGGGTTACTGCAGCAACTGTGTTAGCTTATCAACTCCAGTATTTCAGATATGTTCCTATTTTCATAGCTTTCTACCCCCACTTTGTCAGGCTTGGTCCAGATCCATTGCACTAAGGGGTTCTGAGCCTATGTCTTGACTGGCCGGATTGTTGCAGAATGTCCAGGTTTATTCCTCATTTTTCCAGTCTGTTCCACAGATTCATTATTTTTATTTCCCTGGTAAATCACTGTGATGATCAGAGGATTTCTGACAGTAAATAATGACATATATTTCAGTTTCAGAACTCACATCCTTCAGAAGATGTATGCTGAAACAAACCCTGTCACTCTGGCAACGTTCTACATTTATAATAGCAATATTTAAAATATGTCCCTAGTTTTGGCCCATTGTCCCCCCATTTGGACAGCCTTTGGCCAGATTTCTTGCACTAAGAGGTTGAGAGGTATGGTTTTGAGGTATGACTCCACTACATGTTATGAGCATATATATATATATATATATATATATATATATATATATATATATATATATATATATATATTTAGATAGATAGATAGTTAGATATATCTATCTATATACATATATATATATATATAAAATTATGTGTGTGTGTGTGTGTGTGTACATGTATATATATATATATATATATATATATATATATATATATATATACATATATATATATATATATATATATATATATATATATATATATATATATGTATATATCATCATCAGCCCCATTTTTCTGATTTTTCTACATATGGTCGGGGTATTGTGTTAACTGTCACCAACTCACTCTATTCAGTGCCACATGCCTGACTGTCACATATCTTCTTTCACACAACCCATCCACCTCTTTGCTGGACATCCTTGCTTCCTCTTACCTTACTCCTGTCTGTCCCAAATCTTCTTCACCAGATTGTCTTCTGCTTTTCTGCACATGTGCTCAAACCACCATAATCTGTTCTCTTTGATCTTTCCTGTAATTGGAGTTACTTTGGCTTCTGCTCTTATGTCATTTCTTCATCTGTCCCACAGTGTGCATCTTGCCACCTTTCTCAGGCACTTCATTTCCATCAACTCTAGTTTCTTCAACTGTTCTGCCTTTACTGCCTGGATGTCTGTACCATACAGTAGTACTGGTCGCACCTTACTTTTCAGCTTCTTTGGCATTTTTCTGTCATAGACTACACCTGATACTCTATGCCAGTTGGCTGCAGCCCCTCTGATTCTAGCTTTGACTTCTTCATTCAGAATACTCTTCTCCTCAACTACTCCTCCCAGATACTTGAAGCTGTTTACCTGTCCCACTAGTTTCTCATCTATCTCTATTCTCAGCGTCTTCTCATTTCCCCAGTTTGCTGCCATTACCACCATCTTATCTGTGCTTAGTTTCATTTCATGTGTCTTCAGATTTGCATTCCAGTCTCCTATCATTTGCTTAAGTTCTAGCTTAGAGTCTGCCTGTACTGCCACGATATCTGCATACAGCAAATTTGTTGATCTGTCACCTCCAGCCTGTTTGCTAATGTAGTCCATCACCAGTAAGAACAGTAGTGGGCTCAGAGCTGAACCTTGATGTACACTCGCTCCCACTGGGAACCCCTCTGTGAGGCAAAACATTGTTCGTACTTGAGTCATTGGGTCCTTGTACATAGCCTGCACTAATTCTACCACTGTTTCTGGGACTTCAAACCACCGCAGTACTGCCAGATCAGCTTTCTTAGAACCTTGTCATATACTTTGTCCAAGTCTAGGAATGATCATTTGGACTCTCTCCTCATATCTAGCTTCGTCTCAAGTATCTGTCTCAGTGCAAACACCAGGTCAATTGAGTACTTTTAGCTTGGTCTGTCTTTTCTGTTTGCCAAGTTTTCCTGCACTTCTCCTTTCTTTTGATAACTTCCTAGACTTCTACATTCCACTTCCAGCTTTCCTTATGTATCTTATTTCCATACCTGGCTTGGTAGCATAGCTGTTTTATGGAATACATTCATTTGAGTGTCCACACTAACCTCGAAAGGGTGTAACGCTGAATCAGAATGTCAAATTTCAAAGTGGCGAATGGTCAGAATGTCATAAAAAATGTGACATTTCCGACCACTCTACCACCTAAACAAGCGCTACCATGGGTCAAAGGGGGGGGCTATTGTGCATTTCGCACATATTGCATTCGGAAACATGAGAATTTGCTGCACTGCTTTCGGTCATTTCCTGGTCAGCCATCCACTGGCCAACCAAATGAAATTATATCCTGTTTATAGTCCTCACAGTTGCTATTATGAGATGTTGCCATTCTTCTTTAACTCCACATATTTCCTCATCTTCCTGAGGTACCTGAGCACTGAGTATTTCCTTGAACTTTTATACTTTCACTGCATTTACCTTCCAGGTCTTCATCCTGGTCTCTGTTGATGTTAAAACATGATCACTGCTTGCAGCTGATTGTGGCCACAGTGGTTTATGCAGTGGGTTGACTACTTTTGATTCTACCCCAACGTCCTTTCCTTACTAGGAAGATTTGCATGTTGACCAGTCTTGTATATGATCTTATGAACCATATGTTTGCCACTCTCAAGCCATTCATCAGTCAGAGTGGCTTCTCCTCCTTTATTCCCACTGTCCTCCCCACCACCACCAGCACGTGAATCCAGGTAGTCTTTATATCCTATTTTGCCTGTCCCATTATGAATATTGAGGTTCTCTTTTATGAATACTTACTCATATTGTCTTCTTTATCTACTAGGTCCAGCAACTGCTGCCTGAATGCACTCTTTCACTCACCATCACAACTCTCCTGTTGGGCATTGGCTGAGATTTATGAACACTTCTGTGTGTAATTTCATATAAGATTCACAAAAAGTCATCATAAAGGAACCGTTTTAGTTTTTAAATGTCTGAAAGAGACCCCTGGACAGCATTATCACTTCATTTCATTAAAAAGGAGTCACTGAAAATGTATACATATAATTTTGATATTATGAGACCGTGAAATACAGCAGTGAGGATGAAATTTCATTTTTGGATGAAGGGTATTGCAATACAGGATGAAATGCATAATGAATGTCATCAATTTATTAAGATGGCAATGAAAATAAAGTGCAGGGGCAGCTGTTCATTCTTTGAAAAGGAAAAAGATTATTTATTTTATTTTTATTTATCCTTTCTTGATTAGGTTAAACCCAGTATGCTAGTTGCATCTTTTCAGGAGAGACTCAAGGTGGTATTTCTACTATTAGAGGAAATTTGCCTAGGACATCAGGGAAGTTTTCCTACGCATTACAACACTCATAGTGCGGGGGGCTGATGAGAGTAAGCGTCCATTCCTAGTGCAGTTGCAACTGAGAGAACAGCACACAAACATGTCATCTAAGTGAAACAGAGTAGAGGCAAATGTTGACTGCATGGAGATGTTAGTTGACAGAGGAGGAGGAGAAGGTTGTGCATGAAAAAGGAGAAGTAGATTGTGCAGAAGATATAGAAGATTTATTCCAATGGGAGCTGTTTGAAGAAACAAAAGAAGAAGTATGGGATGAGGAGTTATAATTACAACCTATCAGTTGGGAGGGTTGTGGGATGATGTATTGAAAGAATTAATAGAACAAAGGCAGTGACAGGGAACAGATATTGTGGGATAAAATGATGGAGGAAATACATCAGGAAAAAGGACACAAAATAAAGAAAATATATTTTACAGAGGTGGTCAGAGAAAAAATGAAGTTAGAAGGGAGAGGAAGAAGAAGAAAGAAGAGGAAAGAAAAAAGTATGTGACAAGAATTCAAAGTAAGTAAAAATCCAAAATGGACAGGTTTGAAATATGGAACGAGATAAAAATATAAACAATTAAAAAAAAAAATGCTTTTTATTGAGTCACTCTAAAAAGTAAAAAATAAGAAAGAATAGTGAAAGCTTTGCGAAAGAAGCACAGACAAGCTGATTTTAGAAAAGCATTCGAGGTTGGTTCTGCTTATTGTGATAATGAGGTACCAGAAGAAGTTGCAGGTATCAGCAAAAACAACCTCAAATGCTTTTCTGAAATCAACTTGTCTGTGTTTCTTTGACAAAGTTTTCACTCTTCTTCCTTATTTTTTTACTTTTTAGAGTGACTTAATAAGAAGCATTCTTTTTTAAAAAAATCTTTGTTTAATATTTTTGTAGCACACTTTTAAGTCTTTAAGTTAAATATTGCCTCTAGTGTGTAGGAAGATGCAAGAGTGTGTATATGTGTGTGTGTGTGTGTAGGAAATCATGTAGGTTTTCGTTTAAGGCCACGCATCGTACATTGCATCTGACTTTGTCCCTCTGTGGTCCTGTTGTGTCTCTTGGACTCAGTGTGTCTGTACATATATATATATATATATATATATATATATATATATATATATATATATATATATATACACACACACACACACACACATATATATATATATATATATATATATATATATATATATATATATATATGGTCTATATTAGATAAACAAAACTTTATCTTACCGAACGCTGACATTATCGAAAATCCCAGAAGTCGAAACTGCAATTGTGGGAGGCGGTGCCCTCCACACCCTCCACTAAATATATATTCCAACTATGAGATTGCACTACAGTGAGGAAAGGGCAAATATTCCCATCTTCACTGTACTGCGATTTCACAGTTCTGGTTTCGGGTTCTGGGATTTTCGCTCATGTTAGCGTTCAGTAAGATAAACTTTCGTTTATCTAATATAGACCCTATATATACATATATATATATATATATATATATATATATATATATATATATATACGTGTGTGTGTGTGTGTGTGTGTGTGTGGGTGTGTGTGTGCACATCTGTATGTGTGTGTGCGTGTGTGCATGTGTGTGTGTGTGTGTGTGTGTGTGTGTGTGTGTGTGTGTGTGTGTGTGTGTGTGTGTGTGTGTGTGTGTGTGTGTGTGTGTGTGTGTGTGTGTGTGTGTGTGTGTGTGTGTGTGTGTGTGTGTGTGTGTGTGTGTGTGTGTGTGTGTGTGTGTGTGTGTGTGTGTGTGTGTGTGTGTGTGTGTGTGTGTGTGTGTGTGTGTGTGTGTGTATGAAATGATTTAGGTCTAGGTTTTCATTTAAAGCCACTTATAGTACTGTTTATCCTGCTCTGTTCCTCTGTAGTCCTGTCATGTCTTTGTTGGTGTGTCCCTCTCCGACGAGCAGGTTAGGATTTTTATTGTCTTGTTTCATTGTGTTTTTGGCATAACCCCAAAAGAAAATGAAGAAAGACATGTGAAACTCATCTGAAATTTGAAGTGTTATTAGGTCTCTTCTCTGTGTTGTATTTACTTTTGTAAACTATTCTCATATCTATCTGTGTTTGTAATTTTCCTCTTTGTTATATACATTTGTTCAAATTCCATACTCTCAGCTCATGTAAAGCACACTGTACCCCTATGCTGTTCTGGGGTCTATATTATAATGTCAAAACATTGTAATATCGAGCACCAAATGAGTGATACATATTCATCAAAACACATTTAAGCGATTCAATGAATACTTTACAGGGCAAAGGTGTAGTTGGCCAACTACACAGTGTTGCCCTTTTCTCCACTGTAGTGCAATCTTGGACTTGGTATATTTAGTTAGGGGGTGTGAGAAGCAGAGCCCCCCATGTTAGGGGGTGTGGTTGGTGAAGCCTCCCACATAGTTATGTTTGTAAGTGTGTGTGTGTGTGTGTGTGTGTGTGTGTGTGTGTGTGTGTGTGTGTGTGTGTGTGTGTGTGTGTGTGTGTGTGTGTAAATAACATGACTGTTTACATTTGGGCACCGGGTTTGCACGGCATGCCTTGGGGTTTAAAAGGTGAAGAAATGGGAAGGGAAACAAGGAAAAAAAAAGAAATAGCAGAATTAAAGCAATCAAGAACAAATTACATAGCTAGCAGGTGGAATGCTTCATAGTCAGCCAATCATACATACAGCATCTGCAGCACAACAGTATAAACTATAGAAACACCTTACTGTCTGTTTTTTCCCACAAATTCTACACCATTGGTGTACACATGTGGGGGAATTTTAATTGGGAAAATGTTAGGGGCTGCCATTGCTTTGATCCATCAGTATGTGGTAGAGGCTGAGGGTGGAGAGGAGGATAATGCTGACAACCACCACAGACTGAGGAGGAAGAGAAGGGTGTTCAGACCCAGGTAACTTACCATGGGCTATATGATCTGGAGATAGTAGAATGCTACAGGGTGGACAAAGACATACTTCAACAAATCACCAAGCTGTGCCGGCCTCAACTCAGACCTAGAACCAACAAAGGGGAGCCCATCCCAGTGGATACAAAACTATGTGTAGCCTTAAGAATTCTAGCTACAGGTACTTTCCAAAGACCTACTGGGGACATCATGGGGGTCTCACAGGCATCTGCATCCAGAGGACACCACCAGTTCCTGGATGCCAAGCTACCATATGCCGGTGAGCACATTTACTTCCCCAAAACCCAAGAAGAGAGGACCAGTAATATGCGTCTCTTCCACCGTGTAGCAGAATACCCAGAGGTACTGGGTGTGATAAACTGCATGCACATCCACATCAAAGGACCACCCAGTGAACAGGGTAGGGTCTACATAAACCACAAGGGAGTCCCCTCCATCAACTGCCAGGTCATGTGCAATGCTCAGGGCATTATCATGAATGTGTCTGCTGGCAGCTCTTTAAGCTATCACGACTCCCACATCTGGCATTCATCACAGCTGCACCAGGCATTTGCCAGTGGGTGCATCCCATATGGCCATCTGCTGGGGGATGCTGGCTATGCACTGGAGCCATGGATAATGACACCCATCAGAAATGCACACACAGCCACACAAGAACGCCATAATGAGGCACACACACACACACACACACACACACACACACACACACACACACACACACACACACACACACACACACACACAAACCAGGATCTTAATAGAGCATGTGTTTGGGATGCTCAAGTCACAGTTCCACTGCCATGACATATCTGCTGGATCCTTCAAGTACTCCACAGCCACATCTGCACATATGTTCAGAGTATGTGCCATGCTACACAATATGATCCTGCGGAAACAGCTGCAGCAGGAATAGCACAGGGAAGTGCCACACAGCCCACCACCATTGCCAAGTTCCCCACAGGCACAGAGGGACTCAGAGGAGGAGGCCCATGAGCCTGTTCCCCTAGGCAGACAGAGGCATTCCCAGTATGCTCAGGCCTTGGCAAAGAGGCAATGCATAGCACACACACTGACACTGTAGGGATCCCAGGGACTAGCACCTCTCTCTAACTCACACACAGTAAAATGGATGACACATACATCACATTACCTGTAACTTACCATATATAGTCAGTGTACTGTGTGCAGCCAACATAGGCGTCTCTCAAGCACCATCCTCACAACTGCTGCAGGCACAAGATAAGTCAGTCTTCTTAACAATAAATGAATGGATTAGTATGTTTTGCTAGCATGTCTATGGCAATGCTGCATGCATGCAAGGGAATGGGGTGGCCTACAAGGATAGCATCACACAACTGACAGCTATGTGGGACACCAGGAAATGTCTGGCCAAAACTGACCTCCAGACACTATGCAGTAGTACCCAAGGTGGCAAATCCCACTGCAGTATATGTGTGGGTACAGCTAACTGGGGGGTCATAGGTCACGGGTATGGTTGTCACTGTGGGGGCCCCATACCCACCACTCATACCCACACTGCAAGTCAGATATAGAAAACCAGAGAGAAATGTCTGGTAAAGGCACACAAATAGTGGCAATGTTGACTTACAGACACACACTGTGATAGCATAGCAGGACTAGCAGTTGCAGTAAGGGTATGAAGGGTAAGACGTCTGAAACTCAAATGTATGCCAGTACAATCTGACCTGTGCTCTTTACTGATATGCTTCTTGTCCCCAAGACAGGGCACAATAGTATGGTAAATGGAACCAAAATATAAAGTAAATATCAGCACAGTCTGTGCAAATGTGTACAGTTGACAGGTGTGCCCCCCATTTACCCACAGAAATGCAGTAACATGTATGTTTGCAGGGAAATAGCAGCATAGCAAACATTGGAAGTGCTATACCAATACCCATGATAACATGTTGCCTGTCCACAATATGCAGGGGTCAATGAGCTATGTGTATGTGTGGTTAATACTGTCAGGATCTGACCAGCATGTTCTCCTGGCAGTTGTCTTGTGCCCTAGATACAGTGCTGTCTTTGACAGGGCCATGTGCAGATCACTGCAGTGCCAACTGTTATGCATATTAATGACACCTACTGCTCTGGCACTGATAGACCTGGATGTCACAATGCTATGTGGAATATACTATATATATCATGGACATCTTGAAAGATGTGTTGCTGAGGTGCCAAGTCTTTTGTGAATATAAATGCTTTTTGGTACTGTTGCCAGTGGTTATTCTCAATAATCCTATTTTCTTATGTTTACTTTTCCATATAATGGACAGGCCTGCACAGTAGAATGCACTCCGTACCCACACGCATAAGTCCCAGCCTCTGACAGCAAGATGTCTGGACAAGGGCAGAAATAAAAGTGGAACAAAGGCACAATAGTCATGTGTTTTAAATATCACCCTTACATACTGAGAAAGTTGGTAGGGTGAGGAGTTTGCAGTAGCAGGAATTGTCTGAAAATGATGTAGTTTGAAACAGTAATGTCTGTCATTATTTTGTAACATCACTCTTCAATTATATGTAACTAACTTGCCATAAAAACACAAGTTTATGTAGACAGGATGAAACTTCTAGCCAAACACCTGGACAACCTGCCAAAAATGTACAGGTGAGAGGTATGCCCACATAAGGATATGACATCTCAGGTTAGTAAGATACCATACAAGCAGGAGATCCCCAACCAGTATATCACCAGGTTGCTGGACTGTCTACACAGTGCATCATCACTCAACTGGCTGTAGCCACACCTCACAAATAGCCTTGTTGGGCAAGAATGTACATAGCTGCCCTCATAATATTGGTCTATACATCATATAACTATTATTCTTCTGGTAAAGCACTGTGATGATCTGAGGATGTCTGGCACTAGATAATGACAGAATACACTGCAGTGTCAGACTACAGATATGTCAGAAAATGTCTGCTAAACAAATCCAGTACCCTGAGGAAAGTCTTATATACTCATGAGAGGTATGGCTGTAGCACACAAAACCCTGGACTGGAGCAAACCTAATTCTGGAATGGAAACTATAGAAGGTCATGCTGGGCATGCTCCTACACTTAAAGAATCACAGGACATGTTGCAACCCACATTGGAATATATGAATGTATTGTGTATATATTTCTGTGCATACAGACAGCTATGTTCACCTTAACTGTCGCCATGCACACACATCAGACAGGATTACCCTCAGTTAGCTATAGGTGGCCCATTTGTGATATATCTGCATCTGTTACGTGAGATACAAACACATATATATGGGCAACAGATAACATATGTCAAGCATACACACACATAGATGTGAGGAAGTGAGATACAGACAGTGAAAGAGAGGGGGACAAAGGGGGACACAGACAGATTGAGTCACACACATGGATACACAGAATGGCATACAGTGATGTCCTGCTGTGGACAGTGGCATATCATTTGTAAACAGTTGCATTTGCCAGCATAAAACATGAGCCCCATTGTGTAATTGTACTGATGTTGGGTTTATAATATCACATCACCTGCCTGTGTGTGTGTGTGTGTGTGTGTGTGTGTGTGTGTGTGTGTGTGTGTGTGTGTGTGTGTGTGTGTGTGTGTGTGTGTTTGTATGTGTGTCCATAGGTCTAAGAATTAAGAAACGGTTCACACTCAGTACACTTCACATTGCCCTACTTCACAAGATCTGCTGCTGTCATTCACCTTAGAAGTTCCATTGGACACTTATCAACCCTGTAGGTCTGTAACTTGTGTGATAACTGTGTAACACTATAGTGCAAATAACTAGTTAGGCAGGGGTTCTAATCTCAATACTAGCAACTGTGTGTGGTTGTGTGTAGTGAGGGAGTGTGTGTTTGTTTGTTTGTAGGTGAAACAGTTTTAGGCCATTCCACCCACAACACTTTCCAGTGCTCCACTTTATCAGTTCTGCTGATGTCTTTCCCCTTATCAGCACCTTTGACCAATTGTCAGCCCAGTAAGCTCCATAGTTCATGCAATAACTGCATAACACTATAGTACAAATCACTAGATAGGCAGGAGTTCTAATCTCAGATCCGGCAAATGTGTGTCTGGGTGAGAAAGTGTGTATGTTTGTAAGAAGAAATATTTTGTTAAGTTTCCCATCCAGTCCCCTATTTTAACAGTCCTGCCAATGTCATTCCCCTTATCAGCACCTTTGGCCAGTTGTTAGCCCAGTAAGCTCTGTAGCGCATGTGATAACTGTGTAACACTATAGTACAAGTCATTAGATAGGCAGGGGTTCTAATCTCAGATCCAGCACATATGTGTGCGTGTGGATGTATAAGTATGTGTGTATGTCTGTAAGAAGAAGTATTTTGATAAGTTTCAAACCCAGTGGCCTACTCTATATGTTCTGCTGATGTCATTCCTCTTATCAGCACTTTTGCCCAGCTGTCAGCCCAATAAGCTCTGTAGCATGTGTGATAACTGGGTAACACTGTAATCAAATCACTAGATAGACATGGGTTCTAATCTCAATACTGGCAAGTAAGTGTGTGTGTGTGTGTGTGTGTGTGTGTGTGTGTGTGTGTGTGTGTGTGTGTGTGTGTGTGCATGCATGCTTTTGTGTGTGTGTGTGTGTGTGTGTGTGTGTGTGTGTGTGTGTGTGTGTGTGTGTGTCTGTGTGTGTGTGTAAAAATCATATCATGTGTGGGTTGTACCATTCTGAGTTGTGTGCCACCCTGTACACTTCCCACCACCCTACTTTACAAGACCTGCTGATGTCATTCACCTTAGAAATACCTTGGGAAAAGATGATTTCATATAAGCTCTGTGGCACAACAGATAACTGCTTAACACTATAGTAAAAATAACTAGCTAGACAGGGGTTCTAATCTCAATACTGGCAACTGTGTGTGCATGTGTGTGTGTGTGTGTGTGTGTGTGTGTGTGTGTGTGTGTGTGTGTGTGTGTGTGTTTGGATTAAGAATCATATCCTGTGTGGGTAATATCATTTTCAGTTGTGAACCACCCTGTATACTTCCATCATTTCAGCTCTTTGGCTCATCTGATAACTTCATAGCACTATAGTAGAAATAACTAGATAGATAGGGGTTCTAATCTCAATACTAGCAACTGTGTGTGTGTGTGTGTGTGTGTGTGTGTGTGTGTGTGTGTGTGTGTGTGTGTGTGTGTGTGTGTGAATCATATCCTATGTGGGTTATACCATTTTGAGTTGTGTACCTCCATGTACACTTCCCATCACCCTCCTTTACAAGGCCTGCTGATGTCATTCACTTTAGAAGTACCTTGGGACAAGGTGAATTCATATAAGCTCCATGGTGTGTCTGATAGCTGCGTAACACTGTAGTAGAAATAACAAGATAGGTAGGACTTCTAATCTCAATACTCTCTACAGTGTTTGTGTGTGTGTGTGTGTGTGTGTGTGTGTGTGTGTGTGTGTGTGTGTGTGTGTGTGTGTGTGTGTGTGTGTTTGGGTGAGAATCATATCCTGTGTGGGTTATACCATTTTGATGTGTGTACCACTTCCCAATGGCAATACTTTATATGGCATGTTAATGGCATCTGCCTTACATGCAGCATGTTACACCATTGTACAGGCCATTCCGGTCATCTGTATAGATGTCTACAGAATATCTGTATGTTTTCATCCCATATGTGGTCTCTGTTTCATAACAATGGCCATGTATGTGATATTATTGCCGAATAGGTCACAGTTAGTGTACTGACACACATGCCAACATCAGATATCATATCTGACTGAAAGATCATGCTGATACAACGTCTGTTACCCTATCACTTATCCAGGCTTGTAGGATCAATAGATGATTTCAGTTTCTATTTCTGGTGGATTATCTCACCATCGATGAGGGCATTCACAGCATTATGTGTTGTAAGAGGTAGTGGGTTATGTCCCAAGCATATAATCTATTTGGGGCATGGCATGTGTATGGAGCACTATAGTACATTAAAGTGGATATGTAGGTTTACGAATCTGTCCATTGCCAACTTTGTTTGTGTTACTGTATGCACATCCCCCGTGTCAGTCTTTACTGTGTGTATGCTAAGGATATACCATTTTGACCATTTTGTCTCCATGTTACACCCTGTGAACTCAGGAATACATACCACAATCCTGTCATACACAGTACCATGCATGCCCTCAACAACTGCATCAGGGTTGAGTATATGGGAAAGAAATGGCAGGGGCAACAGGTGCTGACACATGAATCTGCTGTGGTCAATCTAATGGTTAAGCTGGTGAGAGACCTACTGACAGTACTGCAGTAACCTGTCCCATATGTATGAGCCTGTGGTACTACACAACACTGAAGTGACATGTCTGAAGGCTACCTGTCTGTGACAAGGGGTATGTATGCCAGGTCAAACTGTCTGACAACAGTGTCCATCACACACTGTTGCATGCATGCACACCTGGTATACGTACATATAAAGCTGTACCTTGGCTATGAAACAGCCAATGTATTTCCACTCTGCCAAACAACATGTTGGTAATGTCTTCAGGGCCACAGCCAGCAGAGACACACACACCTGGAACACAAACAGAATACAGCATGTCAGACTACATTCAGTCAGTGGAACTAACAACAATACTGCATCATGGTTAATAAGGTACATAAACCTTTATGTGTACCCATAACAACTTTAAGCAGACAGCACCTTAAACCGTATTACATAGCTACACTGTATTATATTCACCCTGTGCATCAGACCCATATAAGCCTGTCCCTGCATCAATGGTATGGATGACAGGGATGTGGTATAGGTATCATCATATGCACAGGGTGTGGTGTGGGTTTGCCAGAGGCCTAGGGTGGACCATACGGTTGACATCCATGT
>NC_056734.1:450472503-450512503 GCF_019279795.1 Protopterus annectens
AGCAGGACACTGCCATCACCATGCTTCACCATGGGGATGATGTTCTTTTGGTGATGCACAGTGTTGTTCTTGTGCCAAACAAACTTTTTTTGTATTGTGGCCAAAAAGTACAACCTTGATCTCATTACACCATATTGGGGGACCTGATGTATTTTCCTGAGAAATTCGCCAAATCTGGATGTTGTTCGGTGTGTGAGAGGGCTTCCATCTTCCAAACCTACCCCATAGGCCAGACATGTTGAGAATATGGGCAATTGTTGTTACATGTAGTACACAAGTGGTACTTGCCAGTGATTTCTGCAACTCCTGTAGTGTTTCTGTAGGGCACCTGGCAGCGTCCCTGACCAGTTTGGATACTGTCTTTTCCACATATTTGGTGGGATGTCCAGTTCTTTGCAATGTCACTGTTGCCTCATATTTCCACCATCATTTGATGACTGTCTTCATTGCGTTCCATGGTATATGCACTGCTGTGGAAATGTGTGTGTACCCTTCCCTGGGCTGATACCTTTCACAAATTAGATCCCTTTGCTGCTTCGTAAGCTGTATTCAAACTATGGCTGTTGTTGTAGCAGGCAATTGAGTAACCTTAGGATAATCCTGGTAGGACAGCTGACCTTTATTTGCTGTTAATCAAAGAGCCTCTCTAATTGATGGCAGGTGTGTACCCAAGAAGACATAATGCTGTAATAATATCAAAAGCTGCTTCAACACAGTATTAGCTTCAGTCTGTGTACATGTATACATCTAGCTTCTTGTAAGTTTTTTTGCATTAATTGTTCCCCTAACAGATGTGTTTGTTTTATAATTGAAAAACAGTCCAATCTTGCGACAGGTTAGCTCTTGAGCCGAATAAAAAGAATATAATCAAAAAGTACTGTAACAGCCAAGCGTGAGCAGGTACAAACCCTTGTTGTGTCAAATCAAATGAGATAGAGTCCAGGCATATAAAATAGAAGTATTTAATCCATAATCAACGAACAGAAAGATAAGCGCTTTCGCAGTAATGCTTCTTCAGATCTATGACAAACTCTTCTAGTGCTTTGACCATATATACTGATCTCAATCAATGTTTAACAAATTAAACAATTAGTAAAAAATTCCACAGAATTAAAAAAGACAGGAACTGTTACAATAAAAATGTGTAAGAACAAAGCTAAAATACAAAGGTACAAATGTATGTTATGTTCAAAAAGCATGTATAAAAACAAGTATAAAAAGTATATATATAAAAAGCATGCTCTTATTGAATAAAAACTGTATATAATATAATATAATAAGCAGAAGTGAATTAAGTTAGATGACATTGAGTTCATTTGATATTCCTTCTTTGCCTCAATTTTGGTCTGATTGAGGCCCTTTCGTTTAAACCACACCCTTTATCTGCTTTTAATAATATGATCCATTCTGTTTCTTTGCCCTCTGTATAAACTTTGATGTCTCCACCTCTTGGGTTAGGGGTAATCACCTCCAGTACTTTGAATGAAAATACATGTTGTGTATTATTCATCATGACATGTTTAGCTAAAGCATTATGTATTGTGCCCCTTTTCATATGGTAAACATGTTCCCTCATTTGATCTCTAAGTGGGCGGTTAGTCTTCCCAACATAGAATGAGGAGCATGACTGACAAATAGCTAGATAGACAACATGTTGTGTCATACAATTAGCCTCAGCAGATATACAAAAACATTTCTGTAAGTCTGGATGAAAAAAATAGGGTGTGCTATTTATAAAGGAACAAAAATTGCAATGCCCACAGGGCTTAGTGCATCCATCTTTCCTATCTCTAAGGCTAGGTGTAGGGTAACAGAGCTTCCTTTTTAAATTGTTTTTGTTCCTATGTAGGAACCCAGGTTGATCACCAACTATTAGTTTAAGGTCATCATCCACATGTAGGATTTCCCAATATTTCCTAATAACTTCTTTGAGTTCTAGATGGTCAGATGAAAAATATGTAGAGAATTTAACATGTTGTGAACGTTCAATGTGCCTATCTGGGGCTGTTATAGGTTCATGCGGTCCAAAGTAGGGTTCACCCTTGGTATACCTTAGTTCGTGTATATCATTCAAGTGTGTGTTTATTTCCATGTTGCCATAGCCCCTTTTTAATAACCTGTCATTTAGACCATTTAGTTCAACTTCAAAGCCATCATCTAAAGGATTCGACCTGGAGGCTCTGATGGCTTGGCCTCTCATAATATTCCTAAAGACATGGGGTGGGTGCATACTAGATCTAAGCAGTAGAGTATTACTGTGGCAACTCTTCCTATATACACCTGTATTTAATAGGTTATTTTGGAGTCTTTCAATATATAAGTCTAAGAACTCAATTCTATACAATGAATATTTCATGGTAAATTTAAGACAAGTTGTCAGGTTGTTCATAATAGTGTACATATTATAGAGTTGATCTAATGAGCCTTTCTACAAAACAAATAAATCATCAACAAAACGTCGATAGAAAATGACATGCTGTTTAAATATCTCTTCACAAAATAAAATGTGTTCCTCCCAGTATGCCAGAAACATGTTGGCATAGCTATTGGCACATGGTGTGCCATAGCTACGCCATCCTTTTGTTTGTAAATGCTATCTTGGAACATGAAAAGATTATTTTCCAGGACTAACTCTAGAAAGTGTACAATTAGGTCAATTGTAACAGAAGAATAATTACTGTGCTCTTTTAGATAATCTGTAACATATGCCAAGCCTAACTCATTCGGTATAACTGTAAAAAGGGACTGTATATCAAACGTGACAAACATATAGTCCATTGTAAGCGTTATATATTTTGTACAATCATACAATTCAATTAAAAATTGTTTAGAGTCCCTTAAAACTACCTTATTGTTGTTCAATACAGATCTAAGGTGCTTCTCAATATATACAGATAGGTGCTCTGTTGCTCAGCCTCGACCTGAAACTATTGGTCTCATGGGAGGGTTTACTGGGTCTTTATGTATTTTTGGAAGACCATGTATGACCGGTATAGTCGGAGATGGGATAGTAAGATATCCATATAGATCTTTGTGTATTAGTTGGCCCATGTATATGTCACGTATTATATCTTGTACATATCTAATAGTGTGCTCTATGTTCTGTGCTGAAACTTGTTTATAAAAGTCATCATTTAACATAGATATCATCCTATTGATATAATCAGATGTATCCATAACGACTATTTTACCACCCTTATCAGCTGGTCTAACAATGATATTTGGATCATCCTGTAGTTTCTTGAGGCTTATTCTTTCTCTATATGTAAGATTATCTCTCCTATGGTATAATTTATTGTTCATTCTATTACCATAGTAACTATGTAATTCTTCCTCAGTGAGTTTCAGGTAGGCTTCAACTAAAGGGTGATTTGAGGGTATGAATTCACTTAAATTCTTAAATTTAAACTCTGTATTTCTGTTAATAGAATCTTTGTACATTAATTTTAGCATGACAATTCTACAAAATAACCTGAGATCCATAACAGTATCAGTTAACTGACTCTGACATCTAGGGATGAAATTCAAGCCTTTGTTTAATAGTAAAACTTCATCTTTAGTCAGTATAGTATTAGATATATTGTGGAGTTAAATCTGGGCCACATGAAGACATGGCCTCTTTCAAAATCATTTGTATCTCTCATAACTTTGTGGCGTTTCTGCTGTTAAAGCTTTCGTTTGAAAGCTGACACACTATCTAACATATTTTCAAATAATGGAGATACAATTCGAGTTGGAAATTCATTGAACAATAAGCGTTGTTTTTCTGTGATATCATAAGTTAGCTTAGACTCTTCTGGTCTAAAAAAGTCAATCAAGAGTCTTAAGTATTTGCGACTTACCTCCATATTTAGTCGCTGCCATTGAGCTAAAAGTTCTGGGTAGTCCTTGCCTTGACTAGGCATGGTAAAAACACGCAGTCCCCTGGGTATGATATTTCGATCCAGGCACAGTTGACAATGCATCCTCTGGGTTTGTAATCGTTTTAATTTCATGAAACTCTTTTCAGTCCCTTCCAGTAGCGCGTACAGCCTGTCTGAATCGACGCTCTCCCCTAAGGGATTACCCATAGTTGTTTCATTCTCAAGGAACCAGGAAGTGGTATTAGTTCCTCTAAGGTACTGCTGGAATCTCTTTTCAAGAGCGTCATTCCTTGCAGCCTCATTTCCATGATGTTCATCTCTGGGAACGTGATCTAACTCAATGTTAGCCATTAAAGTGTATAACACGTCCTGCCCCTGTGCACAAGAGTAAATTCAATAAAAGTTTTCCAAAAACAGTCCAATCTTGCAACAGGTTAGCGCTTGAGCCGAATAAAAATAATATAATCAAAAAATACTGTAACAGCCAAGCGTGAGCAGGTACAAACCCTTGTTGTGTCAAATCAAATGAGATAGAGTCCAGGCATATAAAATAGAAGTATTTAATCCACAATCAACGAACAGAAAGATAAGCGCTTTCGCAGTAATGCTTCTTCAGATCTATGACAAACTCTTCTAGTGCTTTGACCATATATACTGATCTCAATCAATGTTTAACAAATTAAACAATTAGTAAAAAATTCCACAGAATTTAAAAAGACAGGAACTGTTACAATAAAAATGTGTAAGAACAAAGCTAAAATACAAAGGTACAAATGTATGTTATGTTCAAAAAGCATGTATAAAAACAAGTATAAAAAGTATATATATAAAAAGCGTGCTCTTATTGAATAAAAACTGTATATAATATAATATAATAAGCAGAAGTGAATTAAGTTAGATGACATTGAGTTCAATTGATATTCCTTCTTTGCCTCAATTTTGGTCTGATTGAGGCCCTTTCGTTTAAACCACACCCTTTATCTGCTTTTAATAATATGATCCATTCTGTTTCTTTGCCCTCTGTATAAACTTTGATGTCTCCACCTCTTGAGTTAGGGGTAATCACCTCCAGTACTTTGAATGAAAATACATGTTGTGTATTATTCATCATGACATGTTTAGCTAAAGCATTATGTATTGTGCCCCTTTTCATATGATAAACATGTTCCCTCATTCGATCTCTAAGTGGGCGGTTAGTCTTCCCAACATAGAATGAGGAGCATGACTGACAAATAGCTAGATAGACTGTGTCATGCAATTAGCCTCAGCAGATATACAAAAACATTTCTGTCAGTCTGGATGGAAAAAATGGGGTGTGCTATCTATAAAGGAACAAAAATTGCAATGCCCACAGGGCTTAGTGCATCCATCTTTCCTATCTCTAAGGCTAGGTGTAGGGTAACAGAGCTTCCTTTTTAAATTGTTTTTGTTCCTATATAGGAACCTAGGTTGATCACCAACTATTAGTTTAAGGTCATCATCCACATGTAGGATTTCCCAATATTTCCTAATAACTTCTTTGAGTTCTAGATGGTCAGATGAAAAATATGTAGAGAATTTAACATGTTGTGAACGTTCAGTGTGCCTATCTGGGGCTGTTATAGGTTCATGCGGTCCAAAGTAGGGTTCACCCTTGGTATACCTTAGTTCGTGTATATCATTCAAGTGTGTGTTTATTTCCATGTTGCCATAGCCCCTTTTTAATAACCTGTCCTTTAGACCATTTAGTTCAACTTCAAAGCCATCATCTAAAGGATTCGACCTGGAGGCTCTGATGGCTTGGCCTCTCATAATATTCCTAAAGACATGGGGTGGGTGCATACTAGATCTAAGCAGTAGAGTATTACTGTGGCAACTCTTCCTATATACACCTGTATTTAATAGGTTATTTTGGAGTCCTTCAATATACAAGTCTAAGAACTCAATTCTATACAATGAATATTTCATGGTAAATTTAAGACAAGTTGTCAGGTTGTTCATAATAGTGTACATATTATAGAGTTGATCTAATGAGCCTTTCCACAAAACAAATAAATCATCAACAAAACGTCGATAGAAAATGACATGCTGTTTAAATATCTCTTCACAAAATAAAATGTGTTCCTCCCAGTATGCCAGAAACATGTTGGTGTAGCTATTGGCACATGGTGTGCCCATAGCTACGCCATCCTTTTGTTTGTAAATGCTATCTTGGAACATGAAAAGATTATTTTCCAGGACTAACTCTAGAAAGTGTACAATTAGGTCAATTGTAACAGAAGAATAATTACTGTGCACTTTTAGATAATCTGTAACATATGCCAAGCCTAACTCATTCGGTATAACTGTAAAAAGGGACTGTATATCAAACGTGACAAACATATAGTCCATTGTAAGCATTATATATTTTGTACAATCATACAATTCAATTAAAAATTGTTTAGAGTCCCTTAAAACTACCTTATTTTTGTTCAATACAGATCTAAGGTGCTTCTCAATATATACAGATAGGTGCTCTGTTGCCCAGCCTCGACCTGAAACTATTGGTCTCATGGGAGGGTTTACTGGGTCTTTATGTATTTTTGGAAGACCATGTATGACCGGTATAGTCGGAGATGGGATAGTAAGATATCCATATAGATCTTTGTCTATTAGTTGGCCCATGTATATGTCACGTATTGTATCTTGTACATATCTAATAGTGTGCTCTATGTTCTGTGCTGAAACTTGTTCATAAAAGTCATCATTTAACATAGATATCATCCTATTGATATAATCAGATGTATCCATAACGACTATTTTACCACCCTTATCAGCTGGTCTAACAATGATATTTGGATCATCCTGTAGTTTCTTGAGGCTTATTCTTTCTCTATATGTAAGATTATCTCTCCTATGGTATAATTTATTGTTCATTCTATTACCATAGTAACTATGTAATTCTTCCTCAGTGAGTTTCAGGTAGGCTTCAACTAAAGGGTGATTTGAGAGTATGAATTCACTTAAATTCTTAAATTTAAACTCTGTATTTCTGTTAATAGAATCTTTGTACATTAATTTTAGCATGACATTTCTGCAAAATAACCTGAGATCCATAACAGTATCAGTTAACTGACTCTGACATCTAGGGATGAAATTTAAGCCTTTGTTTAATAGTAAAACTTCATCTTTAGTCAGTATAGTATTAGATATATTGTGGAGTTAAATCTGGGCCACATGAAGACATGGCCTCTTTCAAAATCATTTGTATCTCTCATAACTTTGTGGCATTTCTGCTGTAAAGCTTTTTAAGCTGACACACTATCTAACATATTTTCAAATAATGGAGATACAATTTGAGTTGGAAATTCATTGAACAATAAGCGTTGTCTTTCTGTGATATCATAAGTTAGCTTAGACTCTTCTGGTCTATAAAGGTCAATCAAGAGTCTTAAGTATTTGCGACTCACCTCCATATTTAGTCGCTGCCATTGAACTAAAAGTTCTGGGTAGTCCTTGCCTTGACTAGGCATGGTAAAAACATGATCCCTGGGTATGATATTTCGATCCAGGCACAGTTGAAAATGCATCCTCTGGGTTTGTAATCATTTTAATTTCATGAAACTCTTTTCAGTCCCTTCCAGTAGCGCGTACAGCCTGTCTGAATCGACGCTCTCCCCTAAGGGATTACCCATACTTGTTTCATTCTCAAGGAACCAGGAAGTGGTATTAGTTCCTCTAAGGTACTGCTGGAATCTCTTTTCAAGAGCGTCATTCCTTGCAGCCTCATTTCCACGATGTTCATCTCTGGGAACGTAATCTAACTCGATGTTAGCCATTAAAGTGTATAACACGTCCTGCCACTGTGCACAAGAGTAAATTCAATAAAAGTTTTCCAAAAACAGTCCAATCTTGCGACAGGTTAGTGCTTGAGCCGAATAAAAAGAATATAATCAAAAAATACTGTAACAGCCAAGCGTGAGCAGGTACAAACCCTTGTTGTGTCAAATCAAATGAGATAGAGTCCAGGCATATAAAATAGAAGTATTTAATCCACAATCAACGAACAGAAAGATAAGCGCTTTCGCAGTAATGCTTCTTCAGATCTATAACAAACTCTTCTAGTGCTTTGACCATATATACTGATCTCAATCAATGTTTAACAAATTAAACAATTAGTAAAAAATTCCACAGAATTTAAAAAGCCAGGAACTGTTACAATAAAAATGTGTAAGAACAAAACAGATAAAGGGTGTGGTTTAAACAAAATGGCCTCAATCAGACCAAAATTGAGGCAAAGAAGGAATATCAAATGAACTCAATGTCATCTAACTTAATTCACTTCTGCTTATTATATTATATTATATACAGTTTTTATTCAATAAGAGCACGCTTTTTATATATATACTTTTTATACTTGTTTTTATACATGCTTTTTGAACATAACATACATTTGTACCTTTGTATTTTAGCTTTTTCTTACACATTTTTATTGTAACAGTTCCTGTCTTTTTAAATTCTGTGGAATTTTTTACTAATTGTTTAATTTGTTAAACATTGATTGAGATCAGTATATATGGTCAAAGCACTAGAAGAGTTTGTCATAGATCTGAAGAAGCATTACTGTGAAAGCGCTTATCTTTCTGTTCGTTGATTGTGGATTAAATACTTCTATTTTATATGCCTGGACTCTATCTCATTTGATTTGACACAACAAGGGTTTGTACCTGCTCATGCTTGGCTGTTACAGTATTTTTTGATTATATTCTTTTTATTGCTCAAAGCTAACCTGTCGCAAGATTGGACTGTTTTTGGAAAACTTTTATTGAATTTACTCTTGTGCACAGGGGCAGGACGTGTTATACACTTTAATGGCTAACATTGAGTTAGATTACGTTCCCAGAGATGAACATCGTGGAAACGAGGCTGCAAGGAATGACGCTCTTGAAAAGAGATTCCAGCAGTACCTTAGAGGAACTAATACCACTTCCTGGTTCCTTGAGAATGAAACAACTATGGGTAATCCCTTAGGGGAGAGCGTCGATTCAGACAGGCTGTATGCGCTACTGGAAGGGACTGAAAAGAGTTTCATGAAATTAAAACGATTACAAACCCAGAGGATGCATTTTCAACTGTGCCTGGATCGAAATATCATACCCAGGGGACTGCGTGTTTTTACCATGCCTAGTCAAGGCAAGGACTACCCAGAACTTTTAGCTCAATGGCAGCGACTAAATATGGAGGTGAGTTGCAAATACTTAAGACTCTTGATTGACTTTTTTAGACCAGAAAAGTCTAAGCTAACTTATGATATCACAGAAAAACAACGCTTATTGTTCAATGAATTTCCAACTCAAATTGTATCTCCATTATTTGAAAATATGTTAGATAGTGTGTCAGCTTTTGAACGAAAGCTTTTACAGCAGAAATGCCACAAAGTTATGAGAGATACAAATGATTTTGAAAGAGTCCATGTCTTCATGTGGCCCAGATTTAACTCTAATGAAGCCACTACTTTACCAATAGAAAATGTTTGTAATAATTTTGGAGTGGTGAATCAGGATAAACCTGTTAACAGGAATTCAAATAATAATTTTAACTCATTAGAGAAAACAGCAAGTATGAATTGTGTGGCCACTGAAAGAGAGACTGACGGAATTTGTCAGCCTGAACGCACTAGTGAGAGTCATACTGATATTCATAATATACATGATAGTGCTTCAACCACTGATCACAGCAATGATTCCACAGATGTTATACATCTAGTGCATACTGCTGTGAGCACAAATGCTAATTTATACCCGGAGGTACGGGTTACCAAGGGCAAAACCACCCAATTACATGAAAAACCTATGCAACCACAGCACAACAGTGAATCTGTAGTTAGACCAAAAATAACTAAAACACAATTAGGGTCTACCTCCAATGAACACCCTCAGTTGTCTTTTCCCCTGCCGGTGAGAACGGAGAAAGGCATGTACCGTTCCCATTCCATGAGCAGGGGGAGACAGAATAGGAAATTCTCGGAGGAATATACACCTCAGAAAACTCTGAGGAAAATGTGGACAGGCAAACACTAGTCCACAATATATCTAATACTATACTGACTAAAGATGAAGTTTTACTATTAAACAAAGGCTTAAATTTCATCCCTAGATGTCAGAGTCAGTTAACTGATACTGTTATGGATCTCAGGTTATTTTGCAGAAATGTCATGCTAAAATTAATGTACAAAGATTCTATTAACAGAAATACAGAGTTTAAATTTAAGAATTTAAGTGAATTCCTACCCTCAAATCACCCTTTAGTTGAAGCCTACCTGAAACTCACTGAGGAAGAATTACATAGTTACTATGGTAATAGAATGAACAATAAATCATACCATAGGAGAGATAATCTTACATATAGAGAAAGAATAAGCCTCAAGAAACTACAGGATGATCCAAATATCATTGTTAGAACAGCTGATAACGGTGGTAAAATAGTCATTATGGATACATCTGATTATATCAATAGGATGATATCTATGTTAAATGATGACTTTTATGAACAAGTTTCAGCACAGAACATAGAGCACAGTATTAGATATGTACAAGATACAATACGTGACATATACATGGGCCAACTAATAGACAAAAATCTATATGGATATCTTACTATCCCATCTCCGACTATACCGGTCATACATGGTCTTCCAAAAATACATAAAGACCCGGTAAACCCTCCCATGAGATCAATAGTTTCAGGTCGAGGCTGGGCAACAGAGCACCTATCTGTATATATTGAGAAGCACCTTAGATCTGTATTGAACAACAATAAGGTAGTTTTAAGGGACTCTAAACAATTTTTAATTGAATTGTATGATTGTACAAAAGATATAACGCTTACAATGGACTATATGTTTGTCACGTTTGATATACAGTCCCTTTTTACAGTTATACCGAATGAGTTAGGCTTGGCATATGTTACAGATTATCTAAAAGAGCACAGTAATTATTCTTCTGTAACAATTGACCTAATTGTACACTTTCTAGAGTTAGTCCTGGAAAATAATCTTTTCATGTTCCAAGATAGCATTTACAAACAAAAGGATGGTGTAGCTATGGGCACACCATGTGCCAATAGCTATGCCAACATGTTTCTGGCATACAGGGAGGAACACATTTTATTTTGTGAAGAGATATTTAAACAGCATGTCATTTTCTATCGACGTTTTGTTGATGATTTATTTGTTTTGTGGAAAGGCTCATTAGATCAACTCTATAATATGTACACTATTATGAACAACCTGACAACTTGTCTTAAATTTACCATGAAATATTCATTGTATAGAATTGAGTTCTTAGACTTGTATATCGAAAGACTCCAAAATAACCTATTAAATACAGGTGTATATAGGAAGAGTTGCCACAGTAATACTCTACTGCTTAGATCTAGTATGCACCAACCCCATGTCTTTAGGAATATTATGAGAGGCCAAGCCATCAGAGCCTCCAGGTTGAATCCTTTAGATGATGGCTTTGAAGTTGAACTAAATGGTCTAAAGGACAGGTTATTAAAAAGGGGCTATGGCAACATGGAAATAAACACACACTTGAATGATATGCACGAACTAAGGTATACCAAGGGTGAACCCTACGTTGGACCACATGAACCTATAACAGCCCCAGATAGGCACATTGAACGTTCACAACATGTTAAATTTTCTACATATTTTTCATCTGACCATCTAGAACTCAAAGAAGTTAATAGGAAATTTTGGGAAATCCTACATGTGGATGATGACCTTAAACTAATAGTTGGTGATCAACCTGGGTTCCTATATAAGAATAAAAACAATTTAAAAAGGAAGCTCTTTTACCCTACACCTAGCCTTAGAGATAGGAAAGATGGATGCACTAAGCCCTGTGGGCATTGCAATTTTTGTTCCTTTATAGATAGCACACCCCATTTTTTCCATCCAGACTTACAGAAATGTTTTTGTATATCTGCTGAGGCTAATTGTATGACACAACATGTTGTCTATCTAGCTATTTGTCAGTCATGCTCCTCATTCTATGTTGGGAAGACTAACCGCCCACTTAGAGATCGAATGAGGGAACATGTTTATCATATGAAAAGGGGCACAATACATAATGCTTTAGCTAAACATGTCATGATGAATAATACACAACATGTATTTTCATTCAAAGTACTGGAGGTGATTACCTCTAACCCAAGAGGTGGAGACATCAAAGTTTATACAGAGGGCAAAGAAACAGAATGGATCATATTATTAAAAGCAGATAAAGGGTGTGGTTTAAACGAAAGGGCCTCAATCAGACCAAAATTGAAGCAAAGAAGGAATATCAAATGAACTCAATGTCATCTAACTTAATTCACTTCTGCTTATTATATTATATTATATACAGTTTTTATTCAATAAGAGCATGCTTTTTATATATATACTTTTTATACTTGTTTTTATACATGCTTTTTGAACATAACATACATTTGTACCTTTGTATTTTAGCTTTGTTCTTACACATTTTTATTGTAACAGTTCCTGTCTTTTTTAATTCTGTGGATTTTTTTACTAATTGTTTAATTTGTTAAACATTGATTGAGATCAATATATATGGTCAAAGCACTAGAAGAGTTTGTCATAGATCTGAAGAAGCATTACTGCGAAAGCGCTTATCTTTCTGTTCGTTGATTGTGGATTAAATACTTCTATTTTATATGCCTGGACTCTATCTCATTTGATTTGACACAACAAGGGTTTGTACCTGCTCACGCTTGGCTGTTACAGTATTTTTTGTTTTATAATTGAGTTCTACAGGTTATAGGTGACATGACAGGTTGGAAGGGTTCGGAAATGTTTTATTGTTCGCTCATTTTTGTATTTCACAATTACCTGAAATACCTTCTCTTGCTTACTCTGAACAAGCTTAAACTGTTTTTAGCTGTTTGTTGCATTATATATTAACTGCACTTAAAAGTTTCATTTAGTCGAAAATTGGTCGAAAGTTTTTGTTTGTTTGTTAAATTTAACTGTTGAGGCTGCCCACTTAACTGTGCTAGCGTGTGTAACTGATTTATTACTGTTTCCTGCATTTCGATGTGCTTTCTATCTTAAAAAAAAAAATATATATATATATATATATCCTTGTTTTCCTGCCTTTCCTCGACTAGTTTAGACCAGTATACAGGCTTTGCTGTATTCTGGGCTGTGGTGTAGTTCCTGTGTTGTCCATTGCCTTACTTGGATAGAAGGAAGTTTCTTTGCTCACCAGTGGGAGTGGGGAGCCTTGAGCAGCCTATCTGTCCCTGAAGGAGTGACCTCAGCACAAGAGCTTGTAGTAATTGGTTGTTTTGGACCATTTCTAGCTCTTTTGAAGTTCCCTGTTTAAAATCCGCGTTTGCGCGACTTTGTGCGATTGTGCGTATAGTGCAGCACCGGTTAAACAAGGTTAAACTTTTTCTGGCTCCACCAAGTCTGCTCTTCAAATTTTCCCTTAAGAAAGCTCTACTTTTATAATAATCAGTCTATTCGCTTTATTATAAGCCTAGCACTTGTTCTCAAAAACCTCTCTTCTAAGTAAGCACTCTCTAACTAAATAAGCACTACATCCACCTACCACCCCTGTGAGTACCTACTTCCCTTAAAGGAACTTACTTTTATAATAATCAGTCTATTCGCTTTATTATAAGCCTAGCACTTGTTCTCAAAAACCTCTCTTCTAAGTAAGCACTCTCTAACTAAACAAGCACTACATCCACCTACCACCCCTGTGAGTACCCACTTCCCTTAAAGGCACAGCACTCCCTTATAATATTCTAGCATGTTGAGTGGTAGATTACTAGCATCCTCTCTGGTTCAGCTGGTTAACCTGGAAATCTTGAGACAATGCTACAATTGTCTCATTTACACAGACAACCCTCTCCTCCTCCCAACAAACACAAATACATGTGAGAGATGCAACTATATAGCCAAACTGGAGGCTGAACTCTCTCAACTCAGGACTGGCAAGACCAGACAGGAGGAGAAGGTAACCACACACACAGCAAACCCAGTCCCACATAGACCTACCACAACTGCAAACCAAACACATAATAACACAAAGACATACTCAGAGGCTCAAACAAAAAACTTTCCAAAACAACAAAGGCTCCCAAAGCAGACACCCAAACATCCACCACCTCAAAACATAACACATGCAACACATACTTCAATAAATCAGTGTGTCAAACAATCACAGCCCTTAAGGCCAAACACCATGCCTGATACACTAGTAATAGGTGACTCTATAGTCAGACACATTGACGTTCCACTTACCAGGCTGAACAAGGAGAGGTTAACAGTGAGCTGCCTATTGGGAGCTAGGATCCACCACATAACACACGCAATCAGATCACTCCAAAGCAAGTACAAATATGACTCTGTCATTGTCCATGCCGGCGTGAATAACCTGAGACGTACCTCTTTGGACTACATGAAAAGAGACATAGAGGAGCTCTCTGATTATGTAGCCCAGGCTGGTATGACCCTGACCCTGAGCAGCATCTTGCCCTCACCAAGAATGATGACACAATACAAAGACAATATGATCAGCTTTAATAATTGGCTCAAATACTGGTGTCATTCTAGGGGGATCCAATGTCTGTCTGCTTGGGATGACATGCTGGACAAGCCACGCTGCTTCGCAAGGGATGGCTTGCATCTGTCACCACTGGGCTTCCGGATATTGGCTAAGGCTCTTGCCACCCCCATAGTGCCTTTTTTAGGCAAGGCTCAAAAGACAAACCCACCTCCTTAGAAAACAAAAATGGAAAAAAATTAAGGGTAATGCTGCTCAACGCCAGAAGTCTAAATCTCAAGATGCAGGCTCTCGAAGCACTCCTCAGTATGGAGAACATCAATGTCTGTGCAGTAACTGAGACCTGGTTCAAGGCTCCTGAGAGCACCCCAGTGCTACCAGGCTATACCTCGTATCATGCTTTTTGGCCCCAAAACACGGGCCAAACCAAAAAGGGAGGGGGAGTGTCCATATTCATCAAGGACACCCACACCTCCAGGTTAGTGGCAACACATGACGCATCAGAGACCATCTAGGTGCAACTAACCGTAGGCAAAACTGCTATACAACTGGCAGCATGTTACAGGCCACCCTCCCAATCTCAGGAACCCCATTCAGCCTTCCTGAAGACATTGGAGGATATGAATGTCTCACCAAACATCATCATATTGGGAGACTTCAACTACCCTAACATAGACTGGGTCCATTATTCTAGCCCAAACACCCTAGCCCAAAGGTTCCTGGAATTCATAAATTCAAATGCAATGGAACATCTAGTCACCTCTCCCACAAGGGGAGATAATATACTAGACTTGATCATCACAAACATGGGGAAAAAGTGCTCAATACCGGAAGTATACCCCTCACTAGTGAGATCTAACCACAAACTAATCACCCTTGATATACATATCCCACCTCCACCCCCAACACAAAAGATTACAGTGAAAAACTTCTCAAAAGCTGACTTTAGACTTCTTAAAACTGAGATGGCATCCTTTAAGCCCACTAGGCCAGTGGAAACCATATCCTGCAATGCAGAATCCTTCACAAATGCTTTCTACGGACATCTCCAAAGAATGCATGGATCTTGCAATCCCAAATAAAACCAAGACCCTCTCCACCAAGGGCAGGCGCCCTGTCTGGTGGACCCCAGCCATAAACAAATTGTATAACAAAAGAAGGAAGCTACTGCATGACAGAGCAAAATCCCATAAAGAGATGGCATCTCTGATCAGCACTAGTAGAAAGCTAGGTTCTCTCCTAAAAACATCCAAGGCCAATTTTGAGAGAAAAAAACGCTATGGACACTAAAGATAACCACGAGGCCTTCTTCTGCTATGTTAGAAACCTAGGCGGAAACTCTCAGATATGTTCAGAGTTAGTTCACAATGACAAAAAATACACTGAACCCACAGATATTGCCAACATTCTGGCAGACAGGTTCAGTCAAATTTCTCCCCTCCCTCACCCCCAAAAGAAGAAATACTTATCCCAGCTGAATGCAACCTCCCTGTCATCTCAGATGTCCAGGTGAGAACCGCCCTCAGCAAAGCTAAAAACACAGCATCAATGGGACCTGACAGTATCCTGGGTTGCGTGCTACGTGAAATCCAAGAGGAGCTAAACCCGCACATAAAAATGCTATTTAACCTTAGCCTTACTACAGGATATGTACCTGAACACTGGCATACAGCAACAGTAGTCCCACTCCACAAAGGAGGCACCTCTACAGACCCTGGTAACTACTGCCCCATAAGCTTAACCAGCCTGGTCTGCAAAGCTATGGAAAAAATCATTATGGAACTCATAAACAGAGACATTGGGGACTTACAGACACTTGATCCCACCCAGTTCGGCTTTGTAAAGGGCAGATCCTGCCGTTTCAACCTGGTTGACATTTTTGAAACAGTCACTAGAGCCATTGACGAGGGCAAAGCAGTCCATACAGCCTACCTGGACTTGGCTAAAGCTTTCGACACAATACCCCACTCAGGTGTCATAGACAAGCTCAACAGCTTGAATGTAAATCCATATGTCACAAGATGGGTTGCAAACTGGCTAAAGGATAGAACCCATAAAGTCAAAATCGCTGGAGCCATGTCAGACTCAAAGCCAGTCACAAGTGGTGTCCCACAGGGCTCTGTCCTGGGACCCCTCTTGTTCGGCATTTATTTCTCAGATGTGAAAACAAACATGGGAGGGTTGTGGCTGACAAAGTTCGCAGATGACTGCAAACTAGGTGCCATAGTCGATACACCAGCTGACACATACATCCTACAGAAAGACCTCACTGAAACGGACAACTGGTGCCAGAGTCATGGCCTTAAACTAAATGCCAAAAAAAGTATAGTCATCCCCTTTGGGAAAAACAAAGTACCCACAAATTATCACATAGACAGTAACCCACTGAGTACGGAAAAAGTAATCAGAGACCTGGGGACCCAAGTCGATAGTGACCTCTCATTTGACACCCACGTTGCCAAAGTGGTTAGAAAGACTTTCTACCTTGCCCACCTTATCATGAAGGGATTCAAATCCAGATCAAAGGAGGTCATTGTACCCCTATACTCCTCCCTTATCAGGCCCATGATTGAGTACAATGCCCCATTTGGTATGTACCTCACCCAGCACTTGCAAAAGCTAGAGAGACCCCAAAAGTACCTCACCAAGAGAATCAAGGGTCTCCAACATATGTCATATGCTGCCAGACTAAAGAAACTCCAGCACTATTCAGTAGCATACCGCCTACTCAGAGGTGATCTGTGCCTGACATACAAGGCCATGTCCAATCAGGAATTGATGGACATGCTCCACCTCAGAAAATCCAAATCCATCAGAGCCACGAGAGCTAAAGATTTAAACTTCAGCACAAATATGAATAGGACATGCTGGAGGGACAGATTCATAACTCAGAGGCTTCCTATACTCTGGAACAGAATCCCAGTTCATGTTAGGCAGAGGCCCTCACTAACTCTCTTCAAGAGAAAACTTGACGAGTGGATGGGAGATCATAGGTTTACCCCAGGGGTCATCTCTGTGTCACTACTAGACAGAGGCACAGTAAACTAATTCTATTATGTAAGGGGGTCTTCACTGTGTCACTACTAGACAGAGGCACAGAATTCTGAATCTATTCTGTACACTTTTGTACCATTACATGGGGTGGCAAAAGCCACATCACTATGGCTAGGCTTATAAATGCCCCAGGGCAGATAGCCTAGTACTAAATTATGAAACTATGAAACTATTTATATGTACTGTATAACACTATTTTATAAAATATGTCCCTAGTTTTGGGCCTTCGTCCCCCCATTTTATCAGTCTTTGTCAATATTTCTTGCAATAATAAGTTGGGAGGTTTGCTACAGATATGTGACATCTCCTGCAAATAGGCCCCTGTGATGACCACTGTGATGCAATGCAGTTAACCCCATCACAAGTGAACATGCAGATATTGCAAAATGGCTGAGAGTAACAGATGTGTGCATGATCACATGCATGACCTTAACATGCCTGGGGTACTGGTGAGCCACAACAGAAAAATCCCATACTCACCGGCTTCAGTCTGCTGTCTCACATGCAGACCAGAGGTATCTATGTAGTTGTGGGGGAGAAGTGTTGTCAGCAGACTCACATTTGGCACTGGTACAAGATGAATGCTACGTGTCTGCATAGGTACCGTACAAGCTATGATATTACACAATTTGCTGTCCTGCACCATAGATGTGCACTTGTTTGCATTACTAAACCCAATCTACAAATGCAGTTTGAACTGACATATGCATCTAGATACTCTATTAAAGACAGTATGACTGATTCATGAATAAGTTGATGTGCACTGTGGCCTTACCTGGATGCTCCTCGCCTGTTACCTGGGTACCACTCACCTCCGCAACTGGTGTTTTCTGTGTTGGGTGTTGTGTGGTGACTGCCCCAAGGTTGGCAAGAAGCTCATCTTTTGCCGTAAGTGAGGCCTGTGTGGCTGGACCCCCACCAGTAGCAATATGGTCCCTGGTCATGGCAGCAGTCCTTTGCCGAGCATGACATATCAGGTCAGTTGCCCAATGCTTGACCTGATCATAGGTTCAGCCATGGTGGACGAAGGTGTTCACTCTGTGGACAAAGTCATCCCACAGGTTAGTCTGCTCCCACAGATTTTGTCAGCTCCATCCGAACAGCACTTCATGGTGCTGTATTATTGCTTCCATAATATCTGCAGTCTCCTCTGCAGTGTAAGCCAGCTGACACTGGACGCTACCTGGAAGACATAAACAGGGAAACACATCACAGGTCCTCAGACATTGCCCAGAGTTATATACAAAGCCAGCACATCAATATTGCCTATTATTAGCCACCACTTACAACCACATCATACCCTTGTCATCTATCAGCACAGTATGAACCTGCATTGCACTCCTGGTCCTGATGTGTCATATTCCCCCAATAAGGGACAGTACATTGCATAAACTACCATTCATCACATTTGTGTATAGAGATGACAGTGGCCATCTTTCTAGGGATGGGATGTGAATGATGCTCAGACTTTGCTTGCATACAGTGTGTAATGGAGCTGGAAGCATATGCCTGAGTTCACGTAGGATGCAGAAAGGAATGTTCTCAGGTCCCATGGAGACTTGCTTTTGTTGACTTTGATTAGGCAGTATGCACCTGCTCTCTGATGATGAAGGGAGGGGTGTGAGTGCTGTGCATATCCACCTATACTGTTAGTGAGCCAAGGGGGTGATGTTTGCCCTAAACGTGTCTGCAGCAGGTCGGCTATAGCTATGGTGTGTGTGTATGTGGTGTGATTGACCACCATTGCAGTGTGGGTTGGGCTGTTGCCTTTGAGATTGCAGACATATGTGAAGACAGCCTTGTGATTGCCCTTGGTGGATGTGTCCAATTTGTACTCATAGTTAGCCTTACAGAAATCCACCTGTGACCTTATATGCTCATTCAAACAAATGTTGACTTGCCAAGTTGGTGCCTGCTCCTACTCTGACCTGTACAGCTGACATAACCAGCAATTATGTGGTTTGTGTACTGCTGCTGAACAGCAAAGGGGATTACTCCACTTTGGTGGAGACATGTTTTACAGGTAAGTCATTGTTGAGTCCATATAGCTATGTTGGTGGTCATATGGCTGTTTGTTGTAGGCATGGCCACAAGGTCATAACACAGTTGGACACCTCTGAAATTTCAACCTGATAATCATGCTTATTCTAGTACCCATGTCTGTGTCAGGGCAATGCAGCAACCAGTAGCTGTAAAAGTCTAACTCTGTTGGATGCACAGAAACTGAGATTGCACATGCGTACAACATTTACAGCTTATTTACCTGACATTATGAATCCCATGTCTGTTGTTATGAGGCAGCCAGGTACACCGACTCATGCATCGATGTCCACAGTTAATACCTGATATACATTTCTGTTCTATGTCAGTATGGCACACTGTATTTACACTCTTGCTGCTCAGTCATTCCTGTCAACCTGTTAGAGCAAGACATCTGGAGGATGCCACACATACATGGGGGGTGATGAGTCAAAATTAGTGACACTTTCTTAATACTGCTGTAAAACACAAGTCATTTGATAGCACAGTAGCCTTTGCATTCACAGACATACCCTGGGAGATGTCCGACAATCATATGGCAGGAAGAGAGGAGAAAGGCTTGGAGTATGTTAATGAGGGTAGGAACTTTTAATGTTGGCAATATGACTGGTATGGGGACAAAGCTAGCTGACATGATGGACAGAAGGAAGGTTGATATATTGTGTGTGCAAGAGACCGGATGGAAGGGACGTAAGGCTAGGTGTATTGGAGTCAGGTCCAAATAGTTTTATCATGGTGTGGATGGGAGGAGAAATGGTGTAGGGGCTATCCTGAAGGAACAGTATGGCAAGGGTGTTTTTGAAGGTGAAAAGAGTGCCAGATAGAGTGATGTTAATGAAGCCGATAATTGATGGAGTAATGATGACTCTTGTTAGTGCATATGCTCCGCTAGTTGCATATGCGATGGATGAGACAGAAAAATCTTGGAGTGAGTTGGATGAAGTGGTGATGAATGTACCAAGGGTGAGAGAGTGGTGATTAAAGCAGATTTCAATGGGCATGTTGGTAAAGGGAACAGAGAGGATGCAGAAGTGATGGGTAGGTATGGTGTTAAGCAAAGGAATGTAGAAGGTGAGATGGTGGTGGGTGGAGTTTGCAAAAAGGATGGACATGGCTGTGGTGAATACATATTCTAACAAGACAGAGAAGCATAGGGTGACATATAAGAGTGGAGGAAGATGCACACAGGCAGATTATCTCCTATGCAGTAGGGCCTCTTTGAAGGAGATTGGAGACTGTAAGTTGGTGACAGGGGAAAGAGTAATTAGGCAGCATGGAATGCTGGTCTGTGGGACGACATTGGTGATCAAGAAGAAGAGGAGGAGGAGTGTGAAGGCAGTACCCAGGATCAAATGGTGGAAACTGAAAAAGGGTGATTGTGAGGTTGAGTTCAGGGAAGAGGTAAAACAGGCAGTGGGTGGCAGTGAAGAGTTACCGAATATCTGGGTAACTACTGCACAGCTAGTAAGGGAGATGACTAGAAAGGTACTTGGTGTGACATCTAGACAGAGGAAGGAGAACAAGGAGACCTGGTGGTGGAATGAGGAAGCACATGGGAGTATACAGAGAAAGAGGTTGGCAAAGAAGTGGGATTGTCAGAGAGATTAAGAAAGTAAACAGGAGTATAAGGAGATGAGGTGCATAGCAAAGAGAGAGGTGGCAAAGGCTAAGGATGAGGTGTATGAAGGGTTGTATAAAAGGTTGGATACTAAGGATGGTGAATAGGACCGGTACTGATTGGCTAGACAGAGGGACCAAACTAAGAAGGATGTGCCGCAGAAAAGGGTGATAAAGAATAATGAGGGAAATGTACTCACAAGTGAGGAGAGTGTGTTGAGCAGATGGAAAGAGTACTTTGAGGGACTGTTGAATGAAGAGAATAAGATAGAGTAGGTTGGGTGATGCAGATATTCTGAATCAGGAAGTGCAACTGATTAGCAAGGAGGAAGCAAAGATAGCTATGAAGAGGATTAAGAATGGAAAGGCTGTTGGTCCAGATGACATACCTTTGGAAGCATGGAGGTGTTTAGGAGAAATGGCAATGGTCTTTGTAACCAGATTGTTTAATGTAATCTTGGAAAGTGAAATGATGTTTGAGGAGTGGAGAAAAAGTGTTTGGATACAGATTATAAGAATAAGTGTGATGTGCGAAGCTGTAGTAACTACAGAGGGATAACATTGATCAGTCACAGCATGACATTATGGGAAAGAGTAGTGGAAGCAATGTTAAGAAGGGAGGTGAGGATTAGTGATCAGCATTATGGTTTCATGCCAGGAAAGAGCAGTCCAGATGCAATGTTTGCTCTGAGAGTATTGATGGAAAATTACGGAGAAGGTCAGAAGGAATTGCATTGCGTCTTTGTGGACTTAGAGAAAGTATGTGACATGGTGCTTAGAGAGGAGTTGTGCTATTGTATGAGGAAGTCAGGAGTGGAGGAGGAATCTGTAAGAGTGCTACAGGATATGTACAAGGGTAGTGTGAAGTTATGGGAAAGAGTAGTGGAAGCAACGTTAAGAAGGGAGGTGAGGTTGATTTATAACAATTTCTATGAATACAATATTTTATTCTATTGACAATAATGAGTTTGAGTAAATGCTCATATACAAGCAATTCAAGGTTTTTTTGGAAGCTGTTAATTGCATTTACATGACAGAAAATAGATGCATCTTAATATATGTAATGTCTGAATCATATTAGCCAAAGTTTTTGATTTAAATGAATGTTAGAACTTATTTTTCTCTCCTCTTGATTTCTAACATCAAGATTATTTGAATGCTATTTGAATATAAGTGTTTTATATTACATGGATGTATATAGTAGTATGAACAGTTTAAAAAAAAGGTTTATTTTAGTTTATATGATGCTGTTTTACCAAATGTGTAGTCTTGTCTTGCTAGACAATTGAATTGAAAACTGTTAACCTCAGTTAAATATAACTAGTATTAAATTGATAAGGTGGTAGCTGAGGTACTGCTGCTTAGGGTAGGGGTTAACTTGAGTGGTAAATACTACTCTAAGTTGGAGTTTATAACTCCAGGCTGGATGCAAGGTTTAATCCTTACATTATTTTCACTTGTTCATTGTTATTTGCATATAGTTTTGACATCCACAATATATTTTGTACATTCATTGTCACTACAAACAAAATTGAATCCTATATGAAATCCCATAAGAGATTCAATAAATACAGCTATATTTAAAGGTACACCTAAAGGTGGAGATGTAACATTACTTATCTTGTTATTTGTTATTTTGATCATAAGATTCTTAAGTTTTAAAAATGCCAAATGACATCTGTAAAAGGAATTTCTTTAAACATTAATGAATTGAATAATCCATGTAAAAGGGCAAGCCTAACAAGATACATTAATTTACATAAGGCCAACTTAGTCTTCCTGCAAGAAACCCATCTCTTGAAAAAAGATATTGATAAACTAGCCACAAACAAATATACAGTATTGGTTAGTTCAGAACACACTCAGAAAAAAAGAGGAGTGGCTATTTTATGGAATAAAAGTACGCCCATTCCTAAAACCATTAAGTCTTATCAGGATGACAAAGGAATGTTTTGTATGATTACAATACAAATTAATGGGAAGACTTACACTTTAATTAATGTATATTGGATACCTGGAATTGGTATTAATACAGTGAAACATCATCTTGATAAGATCATATCATTCTCTATAGGAGATATTATTTTAGCTGGTGACTTTAATTGTATACTACATGAAAGTGATACTACCACTATAGGGAAAAGAAGAATTACATCTAATCCAAAACATTTAAATGATTTTGCTAATTCTTATCATTTGAATGATATTAATAATCAGATAGATTCAAAATCATTACCATACACCTTTTTTTCTAACAGATACAAACCTTATTCAAAAATAGATAGGGTCTTTATTTCTAACCAGATGGTAACAGATTTAATTAATTCCAAAATCATTTCATGTCCTATATCTGATCATAATTCAATTGTTTTGAATTCATGATAAAAATACTCATAATGTTCAGATCAAAAGGATACCAGCATACTTAACTCAACTAAAAGACTATAAAGAATATATACTTTCAGAAGTAAAACATTTTTAGACATAAATAATACTCCTGAAGTCTCCATTGTTTATGTTTGGGATGCCTTAAAATCATATCTATATGGACAAAGTATCAGATGGTATAATAATAAAAGGAAATCTTGGGATAAGGAATTGTTAGATATTCAAAGTAAATTAGACTCTTATAAACATAATAATAAAGAAAATATTATGGACAAGAAAGTTATTGAAGAAATAAACAAACTAAATGAGAAATACAAAGAAATTTTAACTCATAAAGTTAAAATAACTTTAGAAATACAAGTTTTGTCTTATTCAATAAGCCCCAAATACTTACATAGACTTAAAAATAAAACAAAAGGTTGAATAAACAAAACCATATCAAAGAAATCTTTTCTCTAAGGAAAAGAAGAATGTTTCTAGTATACCAGAAATACTAGATGAATTTAGAAATCACTTTCACAAAATTAACCATAATAACATTAACATGGAACCTAAAGATAAAATAAAGGAGTTTATAACCACAAACATGAATAAAAAGCTTAATAAACAACAGATTAAACTACTGGACAAGAGTATTTCATATACAGAAGTTATTACACAAATAAATAAGCTTAAATCAAACAAAGCACCGGGTAATGATGGCATTATACCAGAGATATATAAAATCCTTTCTAAAAGTACATATTCATTAATACATAAGGTTTTTATTTTGGCCCAAACTGAGTTAATAACCCCCCCCCCATCTTGGCAAAATACATTTATTTCGCCAATTTTAAAACCTAATAAAGATCCAACTAGATGTTCTTCATATCAGCCCATCTCATTACTTAATGTTGATTATAAAATGTTTATGAGTATTTTTGCTGATAGATTGAAGATAATCATTCCCGGCCTTATAGATATAGATCAGACAGGCTTCATTGTAAATAGAAATACTTTTGATAATATAAGAAGAACTTTAACATTAATAGATTTTGCAAATAGGAAAAAGAAAGATTTAACACTTATTAGTCTTGATATAAGTTCAGCATTTGATTCAGTAAGTTGGGACTATCTGTTTACCTTAATGATGTGCACAAACTTCTCAGATGCATTTGTAAATCTAATTGAGCATTTATACAAAGGAACGTTGGCTTATATTAAGGTAGGAACATATGTTTCACAAAAATACCCATTCTTAAAGGTACAAAACAAGGATGTCCACTTTCTCCACTATTATTCACTTTAGTAATGGAGCCTTGGGCTAATTTGATCAGAAACAGTACTGACATAGAGGGTTTTGAAATAGATGAAAATACAACATCCAAAATTCAACTTTTTGCAGATGATGTTCTAATTACATCAGCAGGATCTAATTCTTCTATGCAGTCTCTATTTGATAACATGATGAATTTTAAAAGTATTTCTGGTTTAATATTCAATGAAGAAAAAACTAAAATACTACCTATATATACACGAAAAAATATTCTCATTAGTGATTTTACTAAATATGTACCCAATTCAGGTCAGATAACTTATTTAGGTATAATACTATCTAAAGATATTAAATCTATTATATATAATAATTATAATACCTGTTTTCTTAATATACAAAATATTTTTAATGTCTGGAATAATATGTTTTTTACTATGGAGGAGAGACTTACAATTATTAAAATGATAATATTCCCCAAGTTTTTATACTTAATACAATCAATAATACTTCCACCTACAAAAATAATTATCAAGAAACTGAATACACTAATGTTAAATTTCCTATGGGCACCTAATAGACCTAGGATTGCATTAAAGAAACATACTAATAGCTGGCCTCAAGGGGGTATTTCTTTTCCAGACTTTAATTTATATACTATCTCTTCTATTGTAAAAGTTATTACTTTATTACTAGATCAGTCATATGTCACAAAATGGAAAGATTATTGGAAGCTAATTAGTATGCACTTAATGAAAATCTCCTTAACACATAAAAATATGATTGTAAATAAGTCCATGTTATGGTTACTAAAGGAATTTTGTACTTCACCTATTACACCTAAACATATGGTTTGTTACCCATTAAATATTATTATTAGTTATCGTAACTTTATATTCATGCACCCTAAGTATAGGGAATGGAATTTTATTGTATTCCCTATAATGTATACTCAGGGTATGCTTTTGTCATCTACTTCTGAAGGAACTCATTTAGCTATAGATAATGATCTAAAGTATTGGTATCAGTTGATATCTGATAATAAAGTTAAAAATCTAGATTTCTTAAAACAAGAATTTGATCTAAGAGAAACTTGTTGGTTAGAGGTTCAGACCTTTAGACAACATCTCATTAATAAAATAGATCTAATGTCTATAACAGTTAAAGAATCTATTCCAACACTGATTGATTACTTGATATTAAATTTACAACATAAAGTTTCTGATAAAGGTAAACTTTCATACATACATAAAATTATCAGACAAGAAACTTTTTACAGTGTAGATTCATACTGGAATTATTTCACTTCTATTAATGGGGACCCACCAAATCAACAAGATAAACAATATATATTGGAATCTGCTTATAGAACTACGTCTTCCATTGTCTGGAGACTTTATACATGGAAATTTTTACATAGATCTTTTTATACACCTTTGATGATGAATAAAATAAATAATAAAGATAATTTATGTAAGAGATGTAATGTAGAAATTAATGCTGACTGGGCTCATATGTTTTATGACTGTCCAAAATTGAAAGAATACTGGAAGTCAATTAATGAATTTTTGCAGGCTCTTTTTACAGATAATTTCATTATTTCTAAATCTCTTATATTATTCAACACACCTGTACCTCAAAGTGTTAAAAAGGTTAAGCTTCCCTTGTTATGGTCTATTCTAGCAGTGGCTAGGAAAATAATAACCAGAAATTGGATTTCAGATACACCTCCTTCGTTCAATGAATTTAAAAATGTTATGAATATAGTGTGCCATGTGGAAATAAACACAATTAGGACAAGAACAAATAGAAAAACATCTTATTATATTGTATGGGATAATTTACAAAATTTGTTAAAAAAATTTTAATTTCAGTAGCATGGTATTTTAGTTTAATTAATTGATCTGATTGTAGTGGATGTCTTTGTAAATACTTTAGTTGTTTTGTTGAATATTATAATAATACCTATTTTTAATTACTTGTATAAAATTGTTATGATATTTCTCTTATATGTTAAAACAATAAACCTGTTTTGAAAAAAAAAAGAAGGGAGGTGAGGATTAGTGATCAGCATTATGGTTTCATGCCAGGAAAGAGCAGTCCAGATGCAATGTTTGCTCTGAGAGTATTGTTGGAAAATTACGGAGAAGGTCAGAAGGAATTGCGTTGTGTCTTTGTGGACTTAGAGAAAGTATGTGACATGGTGCTTAGAGAGGAGTTGTGCTATTGTATGAGGAAGTCAGGAGTGGAGGAGGAATCTGTAAGAGTGCTACAGGATATGTACAAGGGTAGTATGACAGCGGTGATTTCTGTGGTGGGAGTGACAGGTGCATTTATGGTGGAAATGGGATTGCATCATGGTTCTGCTCTGAGCCCTTTCTTATTTGCAGCGGTGATGGACAGGTTGACAAACAAGATCAGACAGGAGTCCCCGTTGACTGTGCTGTTTGCAGATGACATTGTGATCTGTAGTGAGAGTAGGGAACAGGTTGAGGAGACCCTGGAAAGGTGGAGATATACTCTAGAGAGGGGAGGAATGATGGTCAGCAGGACTAAGACAGAATATATGTGTGTGAATGGGAGGGAGGCTAGAGGAATGGTGAGGATGTAGGGAGTAGAGTTTGCAAAGGTGGGTGAGTTTAAATACTTGGTATCAGCAGTTCAGAGTAATGACAAGTCTGGGGAAGAGGTGAATAAGAGAGTACAAGCAGGATGTGGAGGGTGGAGAAAAGTGTCAGGAGTGATTTGTGACAGACAAGTACCATTAAGAGTGAGAGGGAGGGTCTTCAAGATGGTAGTGAGATCAGCTATGTTATATGGGTTGGAGACAGTGGCACTGACAAAAAGGCAGGAGTCAGAGCTGGACATGACTGAATTAAAGATGGTAATATTTGCACTGGATGTGACAAGGGTGGGCAGGATTAGGGATATGTATGTTAGAGTGTCTGCCCAGGTTGGATAGTTTGGAGACAAAGCCAGAATGTAGTGGGATTTTGTTGGTTTAGACATGTGCTGAGGATGGATGCTGAGTATACTGGGAAAAGGATGGTAAGGATGAAGCTGCCAGGTAAGAGGAAAAGAGGAAGGCCTAAGATAAGGTGTATGGATGTGGTGATAAAGGGCATGCAGGTGGTTGGTGTGACAGAGCAAGATCCAGAGAACAGTAGGAAATATAGACAGATGATCCACTCTGAAGTCCCCTAACAGGAACAGCCAAAGGAAAGGGAAGGAGATGTTGTAATGTCAGTCTTCACAGGTTGCCAATGATTTGCCAGACATAGCATGACTCTCTGAGTAAATGACTACAAATATGAGGCACACATATGGTCAGTGTGCATAGCACTGGAGAGTTGAATGGTATGAGCTCAGTATATGACATGCAGTTCAACACACACATCTGCAACAGTATTTCACTATGCAAATACAATGTATAGGTCTCTCACATTTCTGAGACAAACATGTATATCAAAGTTGTATTCACAATTAACATATGGATATCTATGACATTCTAGTAGCTGGCCTAGCAGTGTCACAGTCAGTATTGTTCAACACACACACTCCAGTAGTAGTCATATGTGAGCCATTTTTTCCTGGTGTGACTCAGGGGACTGAACTATGATCTATGTCACTGCAGACAGACCCAGTTGCTATGGCCATAGGTTCTGATCAGTAATATATCAGTACAGCAAGTTGTTGAGACATATTTGTTGAACTTCCTATTTCCCATTATTACATACCACCTACTGCATTCCATTACATGCTTACTTGTTTGACATACCTCCTTTTTACAAGTATGGTTGGTTTTATTCCAATATGTGTAGCTTGTTTTTTGTATGTGTGCGTGTGTGTGTTTTTGTCTCTCTGTCTCTCTCTGTCTCTCTCCCAGATGTAGGGTATACATCTATTTTGCATAGGCAGCATCTTGCCTTTTGTAGGTAAAGCTCATGAGTAGCTGATGGCCTGTGAACCAATTGGTGTCCCCTACTTGCTAATTGCATGAAGAACAGCTGTGGTGTTATTCCTATAGCAAATGGCATGGAAACACACTCCTATAATTGAGTACTTCCTGTGGGCATTGTCCCTTTTCCTTGCCTGTGAGGAGAACTTCATGGAGGTGTGTGAACAACAACATCACAGAGGGTAGTTGGAAATAGCTCTTACAACGAAAACTGTGGAGACAGCCCAACAAACTGGGGGAGAATGCTCCAGACAAAAGGGCAGAATAGGATTGTGTGGACATGGCTTTTCTGAGTGATTTTAAGTCTGACAGTGTTATGTGGTTAACATAACTCTCAACTGTTGGATTATCTGTAGAATGGTCAAATTTTGGACTCTCATGTTTGATGTATTCCTCAGACTTTTTTTGTCTTTGTAAAATCATTAGCATACTGTGGGATTATAGTCAGGAAATGGTATCATCCAGTTGTGTTTCTGACTTCATATCCCTCAGAAAAGACATGTTACAACAAACCCTGTTACACCAGCAACTGTTTCAGTTTATAACAGCAATATTTCACATATGCCCCTGTTTGTGGGCCTCTGTCCCCCAAGTATGTCAGGCTTTGTCCAGATGTCATGCAGTAAGAGGGTGATAGGAAGGGTATATCATTATTTAGTGACTTCATTCCTGATACTATCCCAGTGATGTATCAGACTGCCAGATATGTTATGTGTAAGAGGCCTTAAATATGAGGACAAAGCCTGGATATTCTGTGGGACTCTGAACAGTTGAGAGGTCTGTGTATGTATGGTGATTGTTGACAGGGTGTCAGGATTGTGTAGCAGTGTAGTGTGTCAATGTTATTTGGCCTGTATAGGGAGGGGGGTAGATGTATGTGTTATGGTTCCTCTTCTATCTGCCTGTGCATGCTGCTCCAGTTTCTGGTGGTCTATCGGCTGTATATGTTTGTAGGGCCAGACTGACACATATCCCATACCACAGTCAGGCATCATACTACACTGTGAATTGGGTCAGTGTAAGGGGTAGTGTGTGAGTGGCAAACATGTTGAGATGTTTTTGTTCACACCGTCCTTATACTGTACTGTTTATTTGGCTTACCGATATGTCACTGTGACTGTGGTTGGATTTGGTGTGGGTATGCACTTTCACACTTGTTTGTTTTTCAGTGCTGTTAAATCCTTGTAGTGCCTGATATATTTGCAAATACATGTGTAATTCACCATAGCAGATTTGGGTTAGTGTTGCATCAGACTCAATGTAGTTTTGATGGTGCTTGGTGACATGCTTTGGAAGTGAGTGTAGTTTCCCTAATGTGATGTCATGTCCAGATATTTGTAGGATGTACTGTTGCCTGGACCCCATAAATGTTGTGTATTTCTGACACATCAGTGGGATGATGTGAGGATTTCAGTCACTAACTAATGAGAAGTAATTGAGGGTTGGACTTGTGCTATTTCAGTCAATATATGTTAGGACAGACAGGATAGGTTTACTGCAGCAACTGTGTCAGCTTATCAACTCCAGTATTTCAAATATGTTCCTATTTTCATAGCTTTTTACCCCCATTTTGTCAGGCTTGGTCCAGATCCATTGCACTAAGGGGTTCTGAGCCTATGTCTTGACTGGCCGGATTGTTTCAGAATGTCCAGGTTTATTCCTCATATTTCCAGTCTGTTCCACAGATTCATTATTTTTATTTCCCTGGTAAATCATTGTGATGATCAGAGGATTTCTGACAGTAAATAATGACATATATTTCAGTTTCAGAACTCACATCCTTCAGAAGATGTATGCTGAAACAAACCCTGTCACTCTGGCAACATTCTACATTTATAATAGTAATATTTAAAATATGACCCTAGTTTTGGCCCATTGTCCCCCCATTTGGACAGCCTTTGGCCAGATTTCTTGCACTAAGAGGTTGAGAGGTATGGTTTTGAGGTATGACTCCACTACATGTTATGAGCATATATATATATATATATATATATATATATATATATGTGTGTGTATATATATATATATATATATATATATACATATATATATATATATATATATATATATATATATATGGATTCACTTCATAACATTGAAATATCAAAATACTGAAACTCAAAACACTGAAACCAAAATACTGAAAGCTCAAAATACTGAATACTCAAAATACTGAAACTCAAAATACTGAAAACACATATTATGCGTAAACTCAGCTTATATATATATATATATATATATATATATATATATATATATATATATATATATATATATATATATATATCATCATCATCATCATCATCAGCCCCCTTTTTCTGATTTTTCTACATATGGTCGGAGTATTGTGTTAACTGTCACCAACTCACTCTGTTCAGTGCCACACTCCTGCCTTCTTCAAAACTCATGCCTGACTGTCGCATATCTTCTTTCACACAACCCATCCACCTCTTTGCTGGACATCCTTGCTTCCTCTTACCTTACTTCTGTCTGTCCCAAATCTTCTTCACCAGATTCTCTTCTGCTTTTCTACACATGTGCTCAAATGACCATAATCCATTCTCTTTGATCTTTCCTGTAATTGGAGCTACTTTGGCTTCTGCTCTTATGTCCTCATTTCTTCATCTGTCCCACAGTGTGCACCTTGCCACCTTTCTCAGGCATTTCATTTCCATCAACTTTAGCTTCTTCAACTGTTCTGCCTTTACTGCCCAGGTGTCTGTACCATACAGTAGTACTGGTCGCACCTTACTTTTCAGCTTCTTTGGCATTCTTCTGTCATAGACTACACCTGATACTCTATGCCAGTTGGCTGCAGCCCCTCTGATTCTAGCTTTGACCTCTTCATTCAGAATACCCTTCTCCTCAACTACTCCTCCCAGATACTTGAAGCTGTTTACCTGTTCCACTAGTTTCTCTTCTATCTCTATTCTCAGCGTCTTCTCATTTCCCCAGTTTGCTGCCATTACCACCATCTTATCTGTGCTTAGTTTCATTTCATGTGTCTTCAGATATGCATTCCATTCATCTATCCTTTGCTGAAGTTCTAGCTTAGAGTCTGCCTGTACTGCCACGATATCTGCATACAGCAACTTTGTTGATCTGTCACCTCCAGCCTGTTTGCTAATGTAGTCCATCACCAGTAAGAACAGTAGTGGGCTCAGAGCTGAACCTTGATGTACACTCACTCCCACTTGGAACCCCTCTGTGAGGCCAAACATTGTTTGTATTTGAGTCATTGGGTCCTTGTACATAGCCTGCACTAATTCTACCAATGTTTCTGGGACTTCAAACCACCACAGTACTGCCAGATCAGCTTTCTTAGAACCTTGTCATATACATTTTCCAAGTCTAGGAATGCTCATTTGGACTCTCTCCTCACATCTAGCTTCGTCTCAAGTATCTGTCTCAGTGCAAACCCCAGGTCAGTTGTGTTGCATCCTGATCTGAATCCAAACTGCTCATCTCTCATCTTACATTCTACTGCTCTTTGTATCTGTTTAGCAATCACCCACTCCAGAACTTTCATGCAATGTGATAGGAATTTGATGCCTCTGTACTGCCCACAGTTGTGGATGTTCCCTTTGTTCTTGTACACTGGCATGAGTATGCTTATTTTCCAGTCATCTGGGATATGTATTTCTCTCCACACTGCTATTAGTACCCTCAGGAGTCATTTCTCCCCTGTCTCACCCAGCATGTGTGACCTCATCTGAGCCTGCTGCTTTCCCTGACTTCATTTTCCTTAGTGCTGTTCTTACTTCTTCTAGGGTGGGCTCCTCTTCTTCTCTCATCGTAGGCTGTTTCTGGGGCAGTACAGCTTCTATGGGGTTTTCAACATTCAGAAGCTGCTGGAAATACTCCTTCCATCTGTCTTTGATGTTCTCTGGGCTGGTGAGCAGGTTGTTACTGACATCCATTATAAATGGTGTCTGACTATCTTCTTTATCTTTCTGTCTTTGCCTTGCAAGCTGATATAATTTTTTTCTGCCCTTTACTGAGTCACTTTCCAGACGTTGGTACAGTGCCTTCGATGCCCTATTCTTTGTGATTGCAACTTTTTTCTTAGCTTCTTTGTTAGCCAACCAGTAGCCCTTCCTAGCCTGGTCAGTCTTTTCTGTATACCACTTCTTCTTGCACTCTTTTCTTTTGATGACTTCCTGGACTTCTGCATTCCACCACCAGCTTTCCTTATGTACCTTATTTCCATACCTGGCAAAGCCACATATCTTTTCTGTAGTCCTAACACATGCTGTTTTTAGGCACTGCCATTCTTCTTCAGCTCCACCTATTTCCTCCTCTTCTTGGGGTTCTAGAGCCCTGAGCAATTCCTTGAACTGTTGTACTTATTCTACAGTCAACTTCCAGGTCTTCAGCCTGGTCTCCATTGACCTTAAAGACTTTTCTGACAACTGCTTGCAGCTGATTGTAGCAACTAGTAGTTTATGCTGTGAGGCAGCTGTTTCACTGAGGATGACTTTGCAATCATGGATTCTGCCCCAGTGTCCTTACTAGGAAAAAGTCTACCTGAGTTACATGTTGACTACTCTTGTATGTGATCTTGTGACTGTCTCTCTTTCTGAACCATGTGTTGGCTACTATCAATCCATTTGCTAGGCAGAAGTCTAGAGTGGCTTCTCCTTTTTTATTCTTTTTGCCTCTCCCATGTGGACCCAGGCAGTTCTCATACCCTGTTCTGTCTGTCCTGATATGTGCATACAAGTCACCCATTATTAACACCAATTCATGTATTCCTGCTTTATCTAGTGGGTCCTGCAACTGCTGTCTGAATGCACTCTTTTCCTCACTATCAGAACCCTGTTGTGGGGCATAGGCTGAGATTATGAATACTGCCCTATCATTACACTAGAGTCTGTCTGCCATGAGTCTGTCATTAATTCTGATGATATCCCTTACTGCCTTCTGAAGCCTCTCTCTCTCACCACAGTTCCTACACCATTTCTAGCCTGCCCTCCACCTGAGTAGTAGACTCTGGATCTCAAGCCAAGTGGCTTTGCTACATTGCCTTTCCATCTAATCTCTTGGAAACATAGGATGTCCAGCCTCCTTTATATCATCATGTCATCTACTTCCAAGCTGTGTCCTGTCAGTGAGCCTACATTAAGCATAGCAATTCTCAGTCCAAGTTTGGCAGGTTGTTTGGTTTTATTCCCAGCTTTTGCTCAACAGAGCTATCCCAGGTAACCCAGGCTGGGCAACTAGACACCAGACAGCCAGTAGCTTATTGACCCAGGGCTGCTGACTTTATGGCACACACTAGCCAATAGGGGCACATGTACCCCTCCCACCATTAGCATGGGTCCCTGGCATGGGTCAGATTTGGCTGGGTCCTCAACCCACTTATCACCGGTAAATACCCATGCCCATTTTTGGTGACATTAGTCAACATGACCGAATCACCTAAAGCCATATTTTACACCAAGTGGCTTTTTTTTCTTTATATATATATATATATATATATATATATATATATATATATATATATATATATTTTTTTTTTATTATGTATATATTTTTCCATATATATGCATCTCCAGACATATATACATCTGTATATGTATATATACAAAACCTGACTGAATATACAGAATCTTTTCCCTACTGTTGAATGACTCTACTGCATGATATGTTTGCAAAAGCATCAGTAATCCTTATAACTCAAATGGTGTAGTGGTACATTGCCCTGACTAGGGTGCCCAGGGTCCTGGGTTTGAGACTTGGCAGTGCTGATTTACAGTGGCTGATGGAAACAGAGTGATTAAAGCAGTTGTAAGTGGGTTTGCATGATGCCAACACATGGTTAAATGTACAGATGCTTAATCTGTGTTAGCTTCACTTAGCATCGCTCTTACTCATGCTTACACCCACTCTAATTTCTCAAAAAGAATAAAGGGGTAATGGTAAAAAAGGGGCACACAGAGGGAAAACAATATGAACGATAGCTAGGGATATTCAGGACAGGTGTAGGGAGGGGCCATAGATGTCCATTTCTTATAAAGCAACAGCTGTGCATTTTTCCAGAATTTGGAGGTGAATTTGGACACTGAAACCCCAGAGAGAGGGGTGAGGGCAACACTAATGTGTTGTCAAGCCAATTAGACCAGAATACATTTGTCCAGTGGACACGTGTGAAAAATGGACAGCTATGTATGGGGTGACATTTCTTTTGGGAACAGATGCCCTTTTTTTTCCTTTTTTAAGGTGAGAGTGGGATGCTGGGGAAAGTTAGGTAAAATTGGGGAGGTAAGTTAGGCAGGAAGACTAACAAGACAGACAAGACAGCAGAAGGGTGGTATATGACACATGTGGGGGTAAACACCTTGGATGGGGAGAGTGGTTGGGAATCAGATCCCCATGAGCCCCCAAATGGATACAGTGGGACTGAGGTACCCACCCATGGGCAGTCACCACTGCACCTTCATGGCCCCAAAGGTGGCTGTGTTGGGGGCTGGACAGGAGAGGCAGGCTGACCCTCAAGATGGGCCAGGTGGCCCTCAATCTGGCACAGCTGACCACCAAACACTTTCTGGATGGTGTTCCACACCAAACCCCAATCCTGACTACAGGAGACAGGTTCCTGTCCACACCCGCTCCCAGGGCAGACAAGCCCCATACCCTAAGGTGGTTCCACTCAAAGGTGGTGCAGGGCCAGAGGATGAGGAAGTCCCAGGTTGGGTCCCAGATGTGCTGTGGCCTGTGCCACTGCCAGATGAGGTGGGACAGGTGGATCCGCTAGGATATACCTTCTCAGATGTGCTATGGTGTTAAGGTTTTACAAAATATGTTGGTTAGTCGTGAACAACACATTTCAAGATTAGTTATAACAGCATGCTTGGGTGTTACAATTGAGCTCATAAAACAGTTCTGAAACAGTTGCATAGCAAACAGAACACATGCAGAAATGGAACCATAGTAAGCCTTATAACGTCATGCAGGTTACATTGACAGCAAGAAGCCACCAATGACAGTATTTGAATGAGGTTCATTAATATTCATACAATTCAATATTTGTAGAACAATAGGACACATGTCCCAAGTTCTCCAACAGTAGATTTGGAAAAAAACATACCTGTTGAGTATGTGCATTTATTATTAATGCACATAGGGGTGGGGGGAGAGGGAAGTCAATTAACAACTGTATAGGCTTCAATATTACATAACTGTACTGATCATTACTCTACTCATTACTCTCCAAGTATGACATCACTTTACATCTACCTATGGCCTGGGGTTGGACAGTGGAAGTGTTGTACACAGTGTATTAGTAAAGCCTTCTTACAGCTACTACAAACATTTCCTTACCTGGCAGACCTGTGGAGGAAATTTCTGTTAACACTACCTGTTTCTACACATATTCACATACTCAGGGTTACATATGTGACACTGAAAGGGGTGCCATGCACTCATGCTGTGTGGGTGTGCTAGTGATATACTCCACCTGGATTTCTATCTGTCTCTATGGTTATTGGTGGCAGTGACCACTAGCCATGACAGTGTGACACTTGAGGGACATGTATCTAGCTAAGTGCTTGGTGTATGTATGTATGTAGCATGCTGTCATTTGCAGGCATGGAGTTGAACAATGGAAGTGTTTTACACAGTGTATTAGTAAGACTTTCTTACAGCTACTACAAACATTTCCTTACCTGGCAGACCTGTGGAGGAAATTTCTGTTAACCATACCTGACTGGTTCTACACATATTCACATATTCAGGGTTACATATGTGACACTGAAAGGTGTGGCCTGCACTCATGCTGTGTTGGTGTGCTACTGACATACTCTGCCTGGATTTCTATCTGTCTCCCTGGTTATTGGCAGCAGTGACCACTAGCTATGACAGCGTGACACTTGAGGGACATGTATCTGGCAAAGTCCTTGGTGTATGACATATTTGCTATCATTTGCAAGCATGCGGTTGGACAGTGGAAGTGTTTTACACAGTGTATTAGTAAAGACTTTTTACAGATACTACAAACATTTCCTTACGTGGCAGACCAGTGGAGGAAATTTCTGTTAACACTATCTGACTGTTTCTATACATATTCACATATTCTTAGGTGAAAATATGCATACAGCTTACTACTACTCCTGGGATTAAAACCGTGTCTGTCTGTGCAAAGAGGTACACAAAGGTTGTGTGGCATCTCTATGACCTACAGAGGAAATGCTGTCATTTGTTTGACTGTTTTCTGCCTAATACTCTCTGGTTTGGATGATCTGCCCTTGTAATTCTGACATTCATGCATGGCAGATAGTTCTTGTACTGTGTATTAATACTTTGGATATTACAATCTGAAATGCACTAGTTAACACACTGCAATGCTGCAGGGGATACAGTAAAATACTTTACACATTACTATTCAGAGTTCAGATCTTGATGCATGGGACCTTTCATGTAGTTTTATATCCTGTTTTACAGCTCCACAATCTGTCTCAGGTGAGCCTCATTTAATTCATGCTGTCAGAGCCATAGTTGCTGTGCAGAACCTGTATGTATTTATATTCCTACCACAACATACCACAGAAAACACAACAGTCTGATGTTTGTAATTTTATTACAGGGTACTTACACTTTTATTAATAGATATCCTGTACATCATTATTAGTCTAGCTAACGTTGTTTATTCATTACACCCAGTACACATTTTACCTACTGGCAGTAGACAATCTACACCTTTGTATTATTTGGTCTATATACTGCAAGCTAGATTTGTATTCACCATCCTCCCGGCGCAGCCTTAACAACCTGTTGGCATGGGGGTCCACGCTCATAGCCCTCTCGTCTGCAGCTGTATGGGAGATAAACAAACATTTATGCATACCTGTCTCATACTCAGCCTGGACTTTGGTAAACACTAATTGATACTGATGCTTACACATTGCTGGGACATTCTGTGCCCATGCATCTTAGATCCACTGGTCCAAGAACTCCCTCTTCCTATGTTTGAGGTCAGAAAAATGGTGCCAGACCTACTCACCAGTTCGAAGGATGCCAGTAGCACTGCAGAGATCATGTTCAAGATGGTCCCAGGGCTTCACTTTATATTGTGAACCCTGGTATTGGCTCTGCAGCAGTCTCTCCTCATGGTCTTTCACTAGGAGTCCAACCATGACACTGGACTCCTGAATGCCCCAGCGCTGCACCCGAAAGTGCACACCCTCACCTACACCAGCCATAGTGCCTGCAAAGATCAGCTACAACTGGTTATGGCTGTACTCCCACCTGCCCCATTTAAATAGTGTGATATTCCGATCCTTTGTTGTCATTGGACCATTTTGAAAAGGTTAAGCTCCGCTAAGCAGTGCGCAAATCCGCTGAGCCAGGTTTAACACTGATTAAAGGAAAAGTTGTTGAGCAGTGTTTAATTGTGCTCAAATCCACTTAGCGGAGCTACCTGCTGCTTAGCAATCATGTCTTAGCAATGGTTACAGTTACTATTAGCTAATTTGTGATGTGGTCACATATTACAGTAGTTGAAACAAACTAAGATAAATGAAAAAAAAAATCCACGTCAGCAGAACCAGCAGCAGAGAGTCCAATATTAAGTGTTTTATTAACATCCACTTTTCATTCAAGAAAACTGAACTTCTTCAGACAAACATCAAAAGGTAACAAATGTAAAAAAACTCCTTAAATACACAATTAACAACACATGGTACATTTGAATGGACCAACCAACTGGTTAAAACTCACTGACATCAATGTGTGGGAAAAAGCTGATCTCAAAGCTTCTTAAAGAGCTACTACATACAAAAGTCAGATCTTTACAGATTGTGTTTTAAAATCAAACAACTAACCAAAATGAAATAAAAAATTATCCATGAAAATGTGTCTAAACATAAAATGTTTAAAACCAAGAAAAATGAAACATAATAAATGGGACCAGTTTAATAACTTAAAATGAGAAGTGAAACATAAAAAATAGTGAGTCATGAATGAAAACTAAAAAATAATAAATAATAATTACCTCTGCATACTTCTGAGTTTCAAAATTCAAGCTAAACTTACTCTGTCATTAAGACCTGGAGTTCTGTATGAACAGAGTTTCAGCTGCCAAATCACTTCTAGGCACTCTAATAATAGTTGAAAAGGACCCCCCCTGATGTCAAAGGGAACCTGTCCTAACACCATAAAAGTAAAACTGTGCTGAGGGTGGTCATTAACATGTTTCGCCAAAGTGTTTTCACACTTATTTTTCCCAATACAATATAAATGCTCATAAATTCTTTTGTTAAAACCTCTGTCAGTCTTGCCCACATAAAACACTGGGCAAGACTGGCAGCAAGCTAAATAAACAACCGATCTAGATTTACAGTTGAATCTACCAACAGTGGAAAAAGAAGACACAGCAATTTTAAATCTTGAACCAGTGGCAATATGCCTGCACATGTTGCAACTCTCACATTTAAAAGTGCCCTCTACTCTGACACGAGTGTACTTTTTTGTTTCTAATATCCGTTTGAGGTTATCACCCCTCCTGTATATAAAACTAGGTAAAGCACCAAACCTGGCTTGTAAGGCATCGTCACATCAGAAAATACTCCAGTTCTTGACACACACCTCCTTAATTAAGTGAATCTCAGCACTATAATTAGTGATGAAAGAAATAGAAGTGTCTACTTTCTTGTTGTCTACAAAGACTTCAGGCATAACTGAAGGTGAATGTTCTAGTGGACAACTTGTGAACAAACTACTTTGTAAAATAGGCTTATAAACACCCCCATACCTTTTAGTCTGGACCTCAGTAACCAGGTCGTGAATAAACTTATCTGGGTAACCTCTGTAGAAACAATCCCTTAATAAACTCACATTCTTCTAAAAAGGGTTCATCGTCTGTTACCATTCGAGCAGCGCACACAAGTTGCCCCTTGACTACCCCTCTTTTTTGGTGCCCAGGGTGGGCACTAGTAAAATGTAACATGGAGTTAGAATAGGAACTCTTACGAAATATTTTGACCTTAAAGCTACCAACAGAAGTCTCTTTGTATAAGTCTACATCCAGATAAGAAATTCTAGAATCAGACTCTACAAATGTAAAATTCAAAAAAGACGTGCTGGAATTGAGATGGTCCATGAAAGTCACCACATCGTTAGTTGAACTTTTTGTCAATATAAAGATGTCGTCCAAAAATCTGGTATAAAAATCGATTTTGAACTGACCGTTACGATTACCAAAGACATGTCGGTGTTCCCATTCAGCCATTATGATGTTAGCAAAACTGGCCCCTACTGGTGAGCCCACGGCTAAACCAGTCTTCTGTAAATA
>NC_056734.1:450517503-450610003 GCF_019279795.1 Protopterus annectens
TCACCTACGAAAGCCAGGCTGCAATCTAACTCAAACAGCTTAATCCAGTCACAGGATAGAAAACGTAAGCAAGGGGAAAAAAAAGGGAACAAAAAACGTAAAGAACATCTACAGCTGACAATGCACCCAGCTACACAGCTGCCAGTCAGCAATCCATACTTCCCACAACAGGTATCTGAAGTATATGTACATGTATTAGAATGTAGTACCTGGTCCATAGTACTATGATAGAAGATGTGGAATGTGTCATATGTTTTTATTAAAGAGTTTTTATATCCATCTCTGGGAGTGTATCCACTTGGCTATTTTTTTTGTTTTAGTGTATGGTTTTCTTAGTTGAAATGTGTCATATGTGCCAGCAGGTGTTGTTGTGATGATGGACAACTGAACAACTGCTATGGACAATAGTGTTTGTCCCTGTGGGTAGAGGGCCATAGCTGTTAACTGTGCAGGTCAGCTCTGACAGACAAGATATAAGCCATCATAGTGTGTGTTGTGTAATGGGGAATATGCATATCACGTGGCCAATAGCCAGTGGTGGAAGTAATGCCAGTATGATGGACATGTGGGAGCCATGGACCACTACTGGTAGGATACCTAGGTGAATCTGTAATGTAGCATGGCGGAATTCCATAGGTCTGTAATTCAGTTACCTGCAAACAGGTCCCACATATACCCCACCAATGTCAGGCTGTGTCCATATGTGGCTCCTGTCTGTGTTGTAGCAAGGCAAAACAGTGCAGCTGTGCAAGGAGGTGTCGTTAGATTGTGGAGCTGATGTCTGCATGTACCCCATATATAGGTATGCATATGTGTATATATATCACAGATTTAATATTTAAGGATAAATGTATATCAGCATGTATGTCCAGAAACATACATATACCCATGTGTAGACATATATATGTGCACATATATATGAAGTCACATATAGATAAATACCGATAAACAAATGTCTACATCTGTACAAACACACACACAAACAGATATGTATGGAAAGACATGTTCCCTATATCAATACCACAGTGATGTGTGCTATGAGCGAGGCAGCAACACACATAGCAATACAGACAGATATCTACAGCTGGCAGTGTCTGCATCATGGACGGGTATGTCACAACTTAGTCCCATCCTAGCACCACAATGCCCCCGCCTGTGAAATATGCAATGGGAATATGGGGGAGTATGGCAGATACACAAGTGGTGGTGGTCAGGATTGATAGATATAGAGGACAGTCTACAGGGGTGGTATGTGACATGTGGTGGGTAAACACAGTGGATGGTTTGCGCGTGGTCCATGATGTGGATGCCCCATGGTCCCGAATATGGGCACAATGGGAACAAGGCTTCCACCAACTGCCACTCACAACAGCAGTCCACATCCTGAACATGCCAGGTCTGGTGGCTGAGCAGGAGGAGCATGTTGGCTATGTGAATGTGTACTGGGTGCCTCAGAATGATGTAGCACATCTCTCATGTGTCTGTGGAGCTTGGTATGGAACTGATCCAAGACCTGAGTTCAGAGGACAGGAACATGTTGGTGTGTGCCCTGATGGGAGTGGGCCAATATCCCTTGGGTGGTTCCACCTGATGGTATTGCTGTAACAGTACACGAGTAGGCCCTGGGATGGCACACACATGTGATGTGGCCAGGTATCCTGGTCTGATGGGTGTGGAGAGGTGGATCAGCTGGCCAATGGAACATATACATGTTATAGTGGCACTGTCATAGTACATATGTTGGCAGTAATAGTCTACACAATCCCAATACATGTCTAACAGCATGCATAGAACCCTCCTATAAAACAGACTGTCAGATGTGCAGCAATCTCAGAGCAGCCATACCACTGGCATATATGTAACCATAGTGGCCCTAACAATGACATGCAAGTGAATAGTCTGTAACAGGCCAGCAATGTTAGTGTCCACACAGGGGACATGGCTACAATCACATAGCAGAAGGTGTGGTACACTACACAATCTGTCCAAACAGTAGTTAAGCTGTAGCCATACCTAATGAGTTGTGTGTATAGTCTGTTGAAGCTGATATGGTGGGGAGTGACAGAGATGTGTATTATGAACTGTGGTAACCTTGCCATATGAGTCGATCAGGCCTGTTCCCATCCTCATGTTTTTCAGGCATGATGGCACACATCAGGCTGCCGGCGAATTCCACGGAGGAAAACAATGTAACCATAAACCACCTGGTTCTGCACTACCAACTCCTGTTTGTCAGGACAGCACAAGAACAGCAGGAGTGGACCACCCTGTGGAACAATCTTGTCCACAGGGTCAATGATGTCAGCCTGCATATCCGCAGTTATGAGCAGGTCCTGCATCATTGCAGTGACTTGCCTCGCAATGCCCGACGGCATGCTGCCACAGTCTGGGGGGATCACCTTGCCATGGGGGGGGGGCCATGCCATCCATCCCACCGACACATATGGAGGAGCTCCTGGCCAGCCTCATGGCACCCGCCCATCCTGAACACCATCAACCACTGGACCCCTTCATGGAGGTGGGTGTCACCCACACAACAGCAAAGGAGCATGCAGGTAAGGACACAGGACACATCAGTAGACCACTGTTGTGTAAATATCCACAGTGGTACAGGTAAATTATGCATATCTGATATGTCTTACAAATATTGTGTTGATGCATTGTAGTGATAAACAGATGTCCAGGTGTAGTAGTATTGTGTGAATTTACGGTTGATGTATGATAGTAATGCACCCAGCCTGTAGCAGTGCCACAGGTGTAGCCACTGACATTGCATCTCTCACTCACTTATGTAGGTCCCTCTGGGGTAACAGCAAGGCAGCAGCCTGAAGCTGGTGTGTATGTTTTATGTAGATGCATACCAACATATTGGACATGTAATGGTGATATTATATTCCATGCACACATCTAACACACCTACCCTGAATGAATGCTGTACATGTGCATGTATTGCTGCTATGAAATGCATGGTCTTACAGGGGCGAACATGATGGGGTATTGAAAGGGTATGTCACACACCTGCATGACAACTAACATCCTGTCATTGCGGAATGTGTCAACAGGTTGTAACATAGTGTTGGTAGACATGGTTTACAGTAGCAACATGTTCTGGACAGCATCCATATACAGTGCAACACCAGTGTACATACCTGTAGGGTAATGCCAACTGCTGCTAAGATACACTATGGCATATTGCATTACAGCAGTCCACATTATCAGCTGGATCTAAGCTGCAGCATGTGATGTGCAGTGTATGGGACACTGTAAGCTGACACATATGTGTAGGGTTTAACTGTCATGCACCTGCATAAATGCTGAGGGGGGGGGGTCTCAGCATGAAACACCAGTGCACTGCAGCAGGGATCCTAAGGATGATAGGAATGGCTCTTTCTGAATATAGTCAGGTCCAGGAGCTGTGGCAGCCATAACCCTACCCACACTACATTAGTGATGGCATTGTGAGAACACCATGGGATGTGCACATGAGTGGACCTTGCAATCATGCAGAATAGGGGGACATGTGTAGGGTAGGCTGAACATACACTGACAATTGCGGAAGGCCCATGCTGGTGTACCCCTGCCATGAGCAGTGACTGCTGTAAGTACACACAACAAGAGGTGTGATAAACCATCATGATAAGGGTGTGCACATATATCCCCACATGGTGTGTATGCATTTCAGTGAGCAGCTGTACACCTAATACAATCTGTAGACACTGCATATGACTGTACAGGACATATGTTACATACTGGGTGTGTGTACAGCTAAGATCTGCAGTGCTGTGGTCCCATGCCAGATCACAGATGTGTCTGTAAAAGCAATAAAGGTGTGTACGTCCTCCTATAGCCACAATATGCTCTGATGGTTGTCAGTGTAATCATTTCAGCAGTGGCCATACATGGTCTGCTGATGTTGACAGATGTAAATCAGGCATCCGGGATTTACCAATGACAACAGTCCACATATCATCCCAGGTATTTGTTGCTGAAACACATAGGAGCTGTGAGACGTACAACTGGCATAACTGACACGGTACTACACTTTTCACAATGGTTTGGACACCTGTCAGTTGTGGTGCACAGTACATGGCAGGGTGCAGAACAGGTGCACAGCAATAATGTGTACATTGGTGCAGTGGTATCCAGGGAAAGGGGCATCACCTAGTCACAGCACATGCATCGTACACATGTTTAACGCTGCTAGCATGGTATGAGTATAGCTGAACTGCATGCTGTTCTGTGCCATATGTTCTGCATGTTGGCAGATGGGCAATTGGAGGACTGTGTGTATGATCATTGTGCAACCTCACCTGTATGTGTGTGTGTGTGTGTGTGTGTGTGTGTGTGTGTGTGTGTGTGTGTGTGTGTGTGCATCCTGGTGGTTAGTTAGTTTGTCTGCAGGGTCACTCTGGTAAAGTGGTGGGAGGTAGATGCATGTATGATGCATGTGTGTGGGGTCTATATTACATTGTCGAAAGCCGACAATATTGAATCTGATATTGGTGACACGACAATAACGAACGTTCAGAACATCGAACGTGTAAACGGAAATCTCCATAAGGGGAGATTTCTGTTTACTTCAATGTAGTGTGGTCTCTGAGTTGGTATATTTAAGTAGTGGGGAGTGTGGGGGGAGCAGGGGGGATGCCCCACAGCCTACACCCTTCAGATTTTTTTAAATTATTTTTTTGGAGCATTCGATGTTTTCATAGTTCGATCATTAAAGGTCGACCTTTAGTGATTCGAACTATGAAACCTTCGATATTCTAATATAGACCCGTGTGTGTGTGTGTGTGTGTGTGTGTGTGTGTGTGTGTGTGTGTGTGTGTGTATGTGCGCGTGTGTGGCCATGTATGCACATGTGTTATTATGGGGTGTTCATATGGCTGCACCCCCCTTCGGGACCGTGCAGTACATGGACATGGAGTGCCACACTGCACACCAGGAATACCTGTTATGTACTCACTGGACAGCAAATAGTATAATATGGCCTGTAGCTTGGATCAGGCATCCAGAGGGAAGGTAGACCCCCAGGTACACACTTAATATTGCTGTCAGCAAAGAGGTCACCTACAGCCCACATATGCAGTTCTACAGATGCATTGGGGAAGTAATAGTCAACATCAGGGAGTGTATCCACATATTACAGCTGACACATGATATGCCGACAAAGCAGCATATCCGGCATGTACTGAGCATTACATACACGACACACCAGTGGGAGCTATTATGGGTACAACATAGTAGCCCACAAATATAGGGGCCATGCACATCATTCCATCCATACAGAGGGTACATACCGAATTACAGCACTGAGGCCATGTTACTCCACTACAAACAGGTCAGGCAGGTAATGTAGCAACAGGCCTTGTGTTGTGGCTGCTTGTGTGTGCATTTAGAGGACTGTGATGTTAATGAGTGGTAGCAACGTGTGTATGTTAACAAGTGTGATGCAGGTTGGGGTAACAAATGGACATATACGTGGGGCTGTCTGTAAAGCCATGGACAGGTAGGTAGTAGGGAGATGTGTATGTGTGTGTATATGTGTGTGTGTGTGTTCTGTGTGTGTGTGTGTGTGTGTGTGTGTGTGTGTGTGTGTGTGTGTGTGTGTGTGTGTGTGTGTGTGTGTGCGTGTGTGTGTGTGTGTGAGTGTACTGTTAAGCAATGCTGTACAGGTTTTAAAGTGCAGTTATTGTATTACCCCACAGGTGGCGAGGTGGGTCAGGGTCCCTCCTGCACCCAATCTGATGTAGGTGTCCATGCAGACACCAATGATGATGATGATGATGATGATAATGGTGAGGCACAGGTGAGGTTATCAGGGGCCGACACTGTGCCAACATTTGACATCCCCCTTATAGCCACCCCACCCCCACACACAGTTACAGTGCCTATACACACCCCAGCAGCAGTGGCCATAACAGAGGGACAGCTGGCACTCAGTGGCAGTGCAGGGAAAAGCGTGGTAACCATGCCTACTGTGTCCAGTCGCAGCAGGAATAGCAGGATGTCCAGCAGGCTGCCACATAGGTGGATGTCCCAGGGTGCTCATGGTAGGGCCTCTGGACATCATGCCCCTGGCATAGGCAACATAGCTGCAACCAGTAGCAGCATGTTCCAGGCTGTCATGGTGGCACAGGCATGTATGGAGCATTACACCAGACAGTGCCTTATGTTGCATAGGGCTGCACTTGCAACTGTAGGTGACAACCTCCATGAAGTGGCGGCTGCCATCCGTGCTTCTAATGAGCAAGCAGATACACTGCACGATGAGATGATGGCCCTCTTCAGCCATGGTATGTCCATGCTTCGACATGTGGTGGGGATGCGGCAACACCCGTGTGGACATGGCCTAGCTACACCAACAGCTGGCACTTAACGTGTGAGTGCTAGGACACCAAGGGGCTCCCGTAGTGGCAGTCACATCCCTGGCAGTGTGGAGGTGTGCTATCCAATCCACAGCACAGCAGGCCACATGTACGTGGTCCTGGACAGTCCCAGGAGGGATGTGGTACCAGCGGACAAATGTCATCAGCAGGTGAGAGTAGCACTTCAACGCCTGTACCTGCACATGCCCGCGGAACTCCTGGCAGGCACAGTCCACATGTCCATGGCCAGAGGCAGTGAACTGCACACCATGCCAGGTATGGTCTGCAGCTTTCAATAAACACCTGTGTAGGGCAGCCACAAGGCAGAACTGTATGCATGCATACCCACACACTATGCAAACACACCTAGGGCAACCTCATACCTACACACACCACATCACCTCAGCCAGCTCCCCAGAGTACACCCCTCATCCACACACATGGTGTCAAATGTATGGCCAACCCTCAGCCTCTGGCAGACCAACACCACACCCTGTACATATGATGACACCTGTACTCCATCTCTGTCATCCATACCATTGATACAGGGACAGGCTGATATGGTTCTGATGCACACGATGACTGTACACCCATGTACCACAGTCCTGCAGTGTAACATGTTGTAGGGTGTAGAATGTGAGGCATATTTGGCAGGTAGTGTAGCCATCCAACAATGATGCCATCTAGCTGTTAGTAACACTGCTTGATTGCGGTCTCTAAACTGATATGTAATTGTGTTGTAGGTGTACATCTGTCAGCACGAGGATGCCCTGTGCATATGATGATATCTGTGCCCCATCCCTGTCATCCATACCATCGATACAGGGACAGGCTGATACAGTTTTGATGCACACAGTGACTGTACACCAGTGTACCACAGTCCTGCAGTGTAACATGTTGTAGGGTGTAGAGTGTGTGGCATATTTGGCAGGTAGTATAGCCATCTAGCAATGATGTCATCTAGTTGTTAGTAACACGGCTTGGTTGTGGTCTCTAAACTGATATGCAATTGTGTTGTAGGTGCACATGTGTCAGCATGAGGATGCCCTGTGCATATGATGATACCTGTGCCCCATACCTGTCATCCATATCACCGATACAGGGACAGGCTGATATGGTTCTGATGCACACAGTGACTGTACACCAGTGTACCAGAGTCCTGCAGTGTGACACGTTGTAGGGTATAGAGTGTGAGGCATATCTGGAATGTAGTGCAGCCATCCAGCAATGATGCCATCTAGCTGTTAGTAACACTGCTTGGCTGTGGTCTCTAAACTGTTGTGCAATTGTGTTGTAGGTGTACATGTGTTAGCACGAGGATGTTCTGTGGTCATATTGCACAACAGGGTATGTCACTGTGCTGACACCATAGCAGTGACAGACCTGGGGTATAGTTGAACATTTTTCACAGGTTACTATACCGGGTATGGCCAGTACCACATGGACAGGTGGCCTGCTGAGGCGTGTATGCCCTGAGGCATGTATACCCTGCAACCTGATGTAGACCCATCCACATACACGCACACTGTTACTTGCCGACACTGGGACTAGACCCCTACCTAGCAATGTCGTGATACCGATGTGTGTGGCCTACATTGCACAAACACTGCCTTAACCACTCTGTATCCAACAGACCTTGTTCTTCCCAGGAACAAAATGAGCAACTCTTGCAGGTCATGAACTCAGGGCCCTTTACACTAAAGTCAAAACACATGACCACTACGCCATGACCACTGTGAGGACAGCTGTTGTGTTACCAATATAGCTGTCATTAACCAGATTGAGTGGTATTGAACACTTGCCTTTACATCCTAGATTGTATAGTCCTTGTCAATAATATGACTGTTGTATCACATATGTTGTTTTATCATAATGTACACATAGCAGATACATAAGGTGGGGTACATGTGGGAGGGTATATGCAACTATGACATTTACTCATGACAGGTATATGGTTGTATACATATAGGTGTATAGATCTCTACATGTACATGCACGGGTATACAAATACATATGTCTATATATACATCTATATAGTGCTGCACATATATGGCCATGTGTACACCTCTTCGTATGTATATATGTATACATATCTATAGATAAATGTATCTATACATATATATATATATATATATATATATATATATATATATATATATATATATATAGATATATATATATATATATATATATATATATATATGTGTATATGTACATATATATATGTGTGTATATGTACATATATATATATATATATATATATATATATATATATATAGTTATATATGTGTGCACATCATATGTGTACAGATATGCCTAGTTATGTTGATATATGTATATATATATATATATATATATATATATATATATATATGTATATATATATATATATATATATATATATATATATATATATATATGAGACTCTATGTGCATACATATCTACACAGATATATCCACTACTGTCGATATATCTGTAGATATCCATATGTATATGTGCATATGTATCACTGTATATGTGTAGACATATATTGCTCTGTATATGTATATGTATATATCTGGGTGTGTATATGTATATCTATGTACATATACATACTCATTTATATCTGTCGATATGTATATGTGTAATTATATATATATATATATATATATATATATATATATATATATATATAAATATATATATATATATATATATATATATATATATGGATGATTATATGTACAGATGTTCTCACCATATGTCCTGGATGCGAAGTGTAGACCTCCTCCAGCCCCTATAGTCCCAACGTCATAGTACAAGTGGATGTCAGGTATGTATAGCAGATATATTGGTAGACTATTGCTACTGTAAGTGGGACTGTCTACACAGACATGGTGTGTGTGGGTGGTCACATCTTCTTTCCACATGTGTGCCATTGGCTACTGACAGGCATCCTAAGGACATCCTGGTAAAGTACCACTGCTAGCAGGTAATGCCCCCATGGACTGCAGCACAGATATTGGCCAATATATGTGGACATTCTAAAACACTCTTTACAGTCCTGAGGTATACACAGAACCCCTTAAAGTTAAACATGTGTACCATGCATGACAATATGGATGTTAACAGCCATGTAGATGGGTATAACACATAATGACTCGTATGCATATGCCACCATAGGTTATGCATTCACACACCCCTGCCTGGCCTGACACATAATAACCACTGGTACAGGGGTGCCATGGCCACATACTACCCACTAGATATTGACATGCATCTTGCACAGCATCCTACTGTTCTGTCTGACATACATGACTGTTAAGGGAGACGCGACCACAGTACATCCAGCAAGTATCTCCACATGACATCTCACTGGATAAGTACACTAAGCTGCTAGACATGTAACAATGCAGTGTGCAGGCTACAGTCAGACTGGCTCAACACTAGCCAACATCTCCTATGAGGGAATGCACATGTACCTGCATATATAGCAGGCTCTGCAAGCATGTCACAGCACAGGTTAAGATACACCTGTGTGAAGATGCATAACCACATCCAATGTGAACACAGCCACAGCCACATATGGTAAGGTAGCATAAAAGTACAGTATATGGTCTATCTGTTCAACACAACCCTCATATGTGCCACTCACAGACTAACCCTACATATACTGGGCTGCTACACGGTGTGGTCTGCTGTCTGTCTGTGGTATGGGACATGTGTGTATGGCCCTACAAACATGTAAACCAATACGGTAACATACAGTGGAGCAGCATGTAACATCAGATAGGACGGGGCCTATAACAATGATATCTACCACAGTCTGTACACAGGCTAAAGAGCATGTTCACAATACTCACACTGTCTACATTCACCATAGTTACACAGACCACAGTACTGTACAAATGACCACGGAATGTCCTGGTAATGTCATCAAATATGATCCGTAGTGTACATAACATGTGTAGCAGTCTATCTCAGTGGCTTGCTATCAGATATGATGACACTAATGATGGTGTACAACATATATGCACCTCTTAATGCACAAAATATATACAAAGGTTGGCAGAGTTGTGGCTGGAAGTACATACACAGGGCCGATATTTACATGTTGCTATTATAATCCCATACATGTACTGTCATAACAGGGTTTGTTGCAACATGTGTCCTATGAGGGATATAAAGTCAGTAACTGTCACAGCTTTCACCATCTGCAGACTGAAATACTCATACTGCCTTCTGCAGTTCACAGATACGTGGTCTGTGGGTAACACATGACACCAAGGGCACAACACACTGCCCAGTCTTCAGACAACCCTGCAGATGTGAATTCCTCATAAACATGGAACTGACATGGCAGGTATTACAACATGCAGGACAGCCATATCCACACACACACTGTTAAACCAGCATTACTCCACATGCAGTATAGCAGCACTTACAGTCTGTAGTCAGGTCGGGCACATCCCCCTCGTGTGTGTTGCCCTGTTTCCACAGTGTAAGTTGTTAGAGGGAAATCTCCAATCCATCTGAGATGCTGTTCACCAAACAAAAGATCTAGTTCCTGCCCACAGTGGCTGTAAAGGGCCAACACCAACATGATGTTCCTAGATATTGGAGTGTGTTTCCATGCAATTGGCTATGGGAATGTAACCACAGCTGTTCAACATGCACTCAGCTGAAGGACTGCAATTGGTGCAGAGGCCATCAGCTGATCATGACCATCACTTACAAAACACAAGCTGCTGCCTAGCAAAGTAGGTATACATCCCACATCCACCAGAGAGGGTGTGAGGACAGACAGAGACAAAGTATGTCAGGGAAGGTGTGGGTGAGTAAAACTTAAGCATGTTTGTGTCACACATTTACCAGTATGGGGTTTCAAACACCTGACTGACTGTGCATAGCTATCACATGTGTATGCAGTTATTGCATGCGCCACATAACTTACATGTTGGTGAGCTGTCCAGACGTATATGTGCTAGTGAGTGACATCTGCAACACTGTTGTTATACAGTAGATGGAGCACACAAGCCTGTCCACATGAATGGGTGTTAGCATCAACACAGCCACACTCTCTAAGGGACTCATACACATTGCCACACATGGCAGAGTAACGAATGCACTTCCTAACCAGTTACTTTGCCACAATACAGTAATGCATAGGTATCAGTTGGACCACAGGGGTTATCCTGGGTTCTATGGTCAAAGGGTATGTGATGGTGTCTGACATTAGAGAGCATGCTTCAGTATGCCAATGTGGGGTGGTACTGGGTGTTAATGTGGTCGGAAGCATCATACATCACACACACAGACACAGGGTGCTAGTTCCAGCAAACATGTGTGCATTGCTTCATGGGTGTACAGTGGTTGATGGTGCTAGACAGCTGTACAAGGCTAGGTGAGGGATATACCTTGACATCAGGCCACATGTGAATGGTCTGCATTATGGCTTAGGGGTGTAGTGTCTGAAATGGCCCACACAGGTGAGTATAGTATTCACCATCTAGACACCTGGGTTACTATTGTGCCTGGCCAGTGCTGTGCAATGCTTGCCATGTATGTGGTCTATACACCATGACATGGACGGTGTCTGGGATGTGTACATGTCTCACATTCATGTACAGTGACATGTGGAAGTGCACCTGGTTTGTCTGGCCCATGTTGTGTACACAGAATGTTATCTTCAGATGTGACAGTCCTGCCCTCATGTGGCGGGGCCAGGTAATGGACAGCAGGTTGACCGTGCACCTACATTGATAGCATGCTACAGGTGTTCATTGGTATCAGTGGCATCTGTCTATACAGAGCATGTGTGTAAGGCATGGTATGTCCTTTGTGGATCACATTTGATGAAACCACATTTGTTGCAGGCATCCAGTTTGAAACATACTGAAGGTGCACTGTCTGCAATTATATGCCTATTGTACTGATGGACAGGGTGCCATGGCCTCTGTAGGCCACTGCATTCACACCATAGTTACTATCATTCGCCAGTATGCAGTGTACTGTACACATTTTGGCTATTGCCACAGCATGTCTGTGTGTATGAGACATGTGCTCTGGTAATACTGGGGTTGCTAACTGTAATTGCCTGGCCTTGATGTCACATGTATGGGTATGGATATGCACCCCAGCCTCTCAGCTATTTCACAGCTGTTATCCCTGTACAGTGGACATTGTGATATGCACTAGGGCCACCATATAAGGAAATATGCAAAACCCACTGTACATTGGGCCCAGGTGTCACACACACACACACCCACCTCCACACAGGATACGAGGTACAAACACACACACACACACACACACACACACACACACACACACACACACACACACACACACACACACAAGTCATGTCCAGGAGAAGAACCCCTACCTAACTAATTTATTACACTACAGCACTATGCAGTTATAGTACACTCCATGGTGATTACTAAAGTACTACTTCCCCAAAGGTGTATATCACATTGGCTGACATCAGCAGGATTGCCAAAGTAAGGCATTTGACATGTACTGCATGTGAGCAGCCTAAAATGCATTGCTCCCTACACAAACAGTGGGACACACGCAAAACATCCACAACCAACATGTGTGAGTATTGAACTCCTAAAAGACATCTACAACACACTACAGCATGGAGCTGTTATAGGACACATCACAGGGATTACTGGAGGACCCCTTCCCCAAACGTGTATAACACATTGGCTGACATCAATGGTTTGCCAAAGTACAGCATTTGAAATGTACTGAGTGTGAGTAGCCTCTAATGCATAGCTCCCTACACAGACATTGAAACACACACAAAACATCCATAACTGCCATGGATGGGTATAAAACTCTACAAGAGTTTTGAATCACACTACAGAAGTACACAGTTATGGCACACGGTATGGAGATTACTGGGCTACAATCTTCCCAGAGGTGTATTTCGGGGTGGATGACATCTGCAGCCTTACCAAGGCAGAGCATTTAAATTGTAGGGGGTGTGCCTACCCTAAAAGGCATTGCTTTCTACACACAGTGAGTCAAACAGACATACACAGAGTTGCCATGTCTGGGAATAGTACTCCTACCTAACTAGTTTATCACATTACAGCTGTACGCAATTATAGGAGGCACTATGGAGATTACTGGGCTATAGCTTCCCAGAGGTGAATTTCTAGGTGGATAACATCAGCAGCCTTGCCAAAGTTGAATATATGACGTGTAGGCAGTGTGAGTACCCTTAAAAGCCTTGCTTTCTTCACAGACAGACACACACACACACACACACACACACACACACACACACACTTGGCATGTCTGGGAATAGAACACCTACCTAACCAGTTTATCATACTATAGCAGTTACAGGACATGCTACGGTGATTACTGAGCTACAACTTCCCAGAGGTGTATTTCTAGGTGGATGACATCAGCAGCCTTGCCAAAGTTGAGTATATGACTTGTAGGCAGTGTGAGTACCCTAAAAAGCATTGCTCTCTACATAAACAGAGTCAGACAGACACGCACACACACTTAGCATGTCTGGGAATAGAATACCTACTTAACTACTTTATCACACTACAGCAGTACACATTTACAGGACGCACTATGGAGATTACTGGGCTACAACTTTCCCAGAGGTGTATTTCTAGGTGGATGACATCAACAGCCTTCCCACGTTTGAGCATTTAAATTTTTGGGAGTGTGACTACCCTAAAAAGCATTGTTCTCTACACAGACAGACATGCACATAAACACACATTTGCCAAGTCTGGGATTCAAACTCATACCTAACTAGTTTATCACACTACAGCAGTGTGCATTTATGGGATGCACCACAAAGATTACTAGGCCACAGTTCTCCCAAAGGTGTATTTCACATGGGATGACCTCAGCAGGCTTGTCATAGTAGGCCTATGGGGAGGGCAGTGTGTGTGAATGGGCCATTACCCATTCATCTAGGGGTTAACAAGTCACATGTAGGCAGACACAGGGTCATATTTCACAGGTACGTGTATGCAGTTTCTAGATGACTACTTCCTTATACAGTCATGTTGCACAGCTGGCATGTGCACCACATAGTCTGTAATGCTGACAGATACTGGTGGCTAGTATCTGCAGTGAGTGACATCTGCACCTCATGTGTTTGGGGCCCTTCGGCTGTGTGCTGGGTGGGACAGGCCTGGATGGCTCCTTGTCACAGTCACCCTCTTCCACATATCTATGTCTGTCTACGTTTGGCTTATTATAGTGTGTTGTCCTTACATATATGTCTGTATTCCTATCCACTGTGTGTGCAAGGCATGAGTGGTGCATACTGACAAGTGTATGCACTAACAATTGCAACTGCCAGATATGTCTGGTCCACTGGTGTTTGCAGACATGGCCTTCATGTGTTTAAGTGTGTGAGCATGCCCAGTTTGACCTTTCAGTATGTTGTTGACTTACATTGCCTTAATTTCTCTAAGAGTATGAGCATACCCAATATGGCCATCTGTATTGCATGTGTGGGTGAAGTCAAGGTAGTTTGTACTGCAGTGCTGAGGTTTGTATTGTACACCGACAAGTAGCATGCTGCCTTTGCAGGGTATCCATCGATCATTTGGCATTGACTGTTACTACATTTCTGCATAGTGGGGGGGGCACACCTGACTATTTCTACATTTCTACACAGGATTGGGGGGCACACTTGACTGTTACTATATGTCTATGTAGGATGGGGGGGCACACCTGACACTTGTACACATTTGCTAGGACTGTACTGGTATGTCGGGTACTCCATTTCAGTCTGTAATCTTACCTATCTTGCTGGCTAGAGGCATAAGAGTGTACTACAGATCTTAGCTTATAATTACCTACATGTTAGTGTCTGACTTCCTAGCCTTCACAACTGACATCCCACTGCCTGGCTTGCTGTAGTCAGCCTGTGTAGGCCTGGGGGGTTACCCATAGGCCTCATTCAGAGGTCATAGCACAGCATTTGTTTGTGCTTGTCTACACCTGTCCTGCTGGCTGTGACTGTTGTTGGGTATGTGACCCCCACCTACTGGCATGTGTGAATCACTTACCTTGTGGGTGTCCCAGTATTGAGGGTGGTGCTGCAGGACTCCTATGTCAGATGCACATAGTACACTCCCTACACATGGTTAGATACAGGTAGTGTAATGTTTGGCATCCCTTTTACTGTATGTGAGAGTCACAGAGAGGTGTTATTCTCTGGGTCCCTCCCGTGTCAGTGTATGCGCTATGCATTGCCTCTTTGCCAAGGCCAGGGCATACTGGGCATGCCTCCTTCTGCCTACTGGGGCAGGCTCATGTTGTTCCTCCTCCGAGTCACTCTGTGCCCATGCAGGCCTTGGCAATGGTGGGGGGCTGTGTGGCGGAGGAGTGAGTTATGTTAGGAGTGGGTGTACTTACTTTACCTGGGTGGAGGATGGAGTTTATTGAGGACCAGAATTGTTTGGGGTTATGTTGAGGAGGAGGTAAGGGCAGACTGATAGTACTGGATTTTGTCCTGTTTTATAAGCTTTTTGGTTCTATTGTGAAGTTCTAGGAATTTTTGCCTAGTAGAGGTTTTTTTGGTTTTGTGCCAGTTGTCCCAGGCTTTATCCCTGTTTTTCATTTCAGACTTAGTGTTTTTTTGTAGCCATGGGGATGCTTGGGCTCCAGTTCAGGAATGTCTTATGGGGGCATGGTAATTAAGGAGGCTTAGGAATGTTTTATTAAAGTAGTCAACTGCGTCATCTAGTTTGAGGTATTTTAGAGGTTGCCAGTTACAGTCTTTTAGGGATGAAAAAATTGTATACAGAAAGCCAGCGAAACACACCAAACAGTCCACGGAATCCTTGCACCAGCAACAAAAACAAAATAGCCGTCGTCTTAACGCAATTTTATTATTATCCACAAGCGCTTTTCGCCACTGAATATATCGTGGCTTCATCAGAGAAAAAAATTATTTACAACTGACACAGTTGCACACACTTGTTTAAAAACAGTTCAAAAAGGAAGTGATGTAACAGACCTTAAAAACATTTTAACTACTAATTCTATTTACCCTTTAAATTACTTTGCATTTATATGAGCAATAAATAAATATATGTAAAAAGTAAACCATTAGTAACACTCTTCAACAAATAAAATTTCAAAAAACAAATTAAAAAAAAAATAATATTAAGTGCTCTAGTAACAATAGAATTATATTAGGTAGGTTCAAACTAATACCTACACTTAAACGGCAACTACATATATAACAATATATTGTTGTATCTGATCAGAACTAATTGAAAAGCCTACTCTATCAAATACCAGGTGTAACTTGGAAAGTGTATGGCAAAGAGTAAGTGGCACCTTAAGTCATTAAAAATATTAAAAATATTAAAAATATTAATTCTAACTTAATAACTAAATGCCTCACATATAATACGTAATGCACAATAGTAATCCTCAGATAAAATATGTTAATAAGGGATGAATTACTAGATATATTATTAATACCCCTTACTTTAAAGTGCATATTCTTAAACAAGCACAACATCGTGCATAAACAGAACCAACTACCTCAAATAGCTCCTCATTTTCAACACTGCAGATATGTTGCAGTTTTCATTAAGACCCGGATGCTGAAAGGCATCCGTTCTCAATTGCCACTCCAACTCTCGGGTTTCCAGCAGTAATGGTATAGGTCCCCCGCGAATATTGGTTTGTACTTGATCAATGGCCATAAATGAAAAACTGTGGCCAGGATAACTAACAATATGCTTTGCTAATGCATTGACATCCTTCCTCTTTTTGATAGCGTACATATGCTCGTAGATACGATCACGTATCCTACGGTCGGTCTTTCCTATATAAAAGGAAGGGCAACACTCACAAAAAGCCACATAAATAATGGATCTACTCTCACAGTTCAATGGAAATTGAATTGTGTACTTCTTATCCCTTATATTGTAGGTTTGACCTGATCTAACTTTATGGCACCAATTGCAAAAACCACAGGGGTACATACCAGTACATTTATTAAAACCTTTACTTGAAAAATCTCTTTGTAAAAGTTCTTTAAGGTTACTGTTCCTTTTAAAAACAAAATTGGGAACCAAACCTAATTTCTCTGTAAGACCTGGGTTACTCAATATGAAATGCCAATTCTTCCGTATTGTTGAAACTATAGCCCTAGAATTCAGACTGTAAGTAGTAACATAACTTAATGAAAAGTCACGACCATTATCAATACTGGAATTGGCCACTGGTAAGTTAAAATTACAGATAGATAAAGGTGACATCTCCAAAATAGGAGGGTCTGAAACTAGTTGACCATGGGATAGAATGGGTTTATAAAAGCCATTCGTCCTCTTTGCATCAACCTCACGCACTAACTCGTCCACAAGGTGTTTTGGGTAACCTCTGTTAAGGAACATATTGCTCAGCAGGTCACACTCGTTACGGAAATCAACCAAGGTACTGCACATTCTCCCCGCCCTAACCAATTGGCCCTTTACAATAGACCTTTTTTGTTTAAAAGGATGGTGGCTAGAGAAATGGAGGAAAGAATTGCAGTACGTTGGTTTTCTATATACCCTTGAAATGAAAATGCTCCTGCTAACATCCTTCAATAGTTTCACATCCAAATAGTCTATATCAGATAACGAAAACTTGTACGTAAATTTCAAAAACTCAGTAGTATTATTCAATGAGTCAACAAAATAACTGGCTTCGATACTACTACCTCGAAAGAGGATAAAAATATCATCGAGAAATCTCGTATAATATTGTACAAAACGCATCAGGTCTGGTGAAGAAAAAAGAAAATGCTTTTCCCAATACCCCATAAAGAAGTTAGCCACGGATGCTCCACAAGGGGAGCCCATGGCAACCCCATGTTTCTGCAAGAAGAATTTTTTATCAAAAATGAAATAATTGGATGACAAAACAATATCCAAAATCTCAGTAACGAGGTCAACTTCAATTTTTGGGGCTCCAAAATCTATAAGTAAAAGAGCTAACCACTCCAAAGCTTCCTGGTGTGGAATGGAAGTATACAAATCCACCACATCGACAGTGAGAAAATTATCCTCCCCGTCGAATGGCAGTCCATTAATACTTTCCAAGAAAGACCAAGAGTCTTTACATACACCAGGAAGAAATTTTAAATATTTGGACAGAATTTTGTCTACCAACTTGGCACTTGGATACGTCACAGAAGACCTTCCGTCCACAAGGGCCCTCATTGGTGGATTATTGATGTCCTTGTGGACCTTAGGTATGCCAAACATTACAGGAATTTTTGGCAAAGTGATATCTATATAATTATAGGTATCAAGATCGATCTTACCTTCCAAAAATAGGTCACGAAAGAGACCTCTCATCCTATTATAAGCACCATGTATTTCATTAATAGATGCTTCGGAGTAAGCAGGTGACCCCAAAACGGATAACATTTTCTCTATATAAGTTGGGTTATCGAGAATAACTAGACCCCCCTCCCTTGTCAGGTTTAATTAACCTGACAGGGGAGTGACAAAGTTCGTCCAAAAGCAAAGCCTGTTCTTTAGTAGTGTTATATCCAGTAAGCTCTATTTTACTCTGCCCTTCCTTAAAAAGATGCCTAAAATCAACCTCACATACATTCTCAAACAATTGGAGAGAAGGATGGAGAGGCGGATTAAATACACTAGGCAACCTTAGGATGGACTGGGATGGTAACACTTCATTATTAAAGAATAACTTAAGGTTGAGCTTCCGAACAAAACATTTTAACTCAATAATCTCTTTTGATATATCTCCAAATCTGCTCGGTACAAAGGTGTAACCATAAGCAAGAAGTTCAACCAATTCTTCACTTAATGGAAACTCTGTGAAGTTATAAATCTTAAAGTCCCCCTTTTGGTTTAAAATTATTGTTGGAGCAACTTGAGTTTGAGAAGAACTAAATGTGCTTACTTCACCGTCATTACCAACTTCAGTAGGACTTAGAGTAATCAATTCCGATTCCTCCTCTTGTTGGTATATTGTCGGTAATTGCGTTGGCCTAAAAAATTGTTACTATCATTATCTTTTTTCTGTTGAGTGTTTTTGTAGCCTGAATTATTATTCTTAAGCCCCTTAATTCTATTACTACGTCTGGGCCCTATCTCTTCATTGTCAAGAATTTCCTCATCTAAGTTGGTATCATCCATCACCAAATTCTCGATGAGATCAGGTTGGTCCTGATTGTCCCTAGTAGTGGGCTTCCTAAAATCTGGATGTTGAAGTCTAGGATATGCACTGTTTTCCTGGTAGGCTAGTCTATCCCTAACCAGTTTTTTATTTTTATTTGATTTTAATTTAACAAGTAGTGCATCAATACTCGATAAGGTATGGTCATAGTCGTACCTATACCTAGAAAAATTCAGGTCTGCTTTTGAGGTTGATGCAAAGAGGACGAATGGCTTTTATAAACCCATTCTATCCCATGGTCAACTAGTTTCAGACCCTCCTGTTTTGGAGATGTCACCTTTATCTATCTGTAATTTTAACTTACCAGTGGCCAATTCCAGTATTGATAATGGCCGTGACTTTTCATTAAGTTATGTTACTACTTACAGTCTGAATTCTAGGGCTATAGTTTCAACAATACAGAAGAATTGGCATTTCATATTGAGTAGCCCAGGTCTTACAGAGAAATTAGGTTTGGCTCCCAATTTTGTTTTTAAAAGGAACAGTAACCTTAAAGAACTTTTACAAAGAGATTTTCCAAGTAAAGGTTTTAATAAACGTACTGGTATGTACCCCTGTGGTTTTTGCAATTGGTGCCATAAAGTTAGATCAGGTCAAACCTACAATATAAGGGATAAGAAGTACACAATTCAATTTCCATTGAACTGTGAGAGTAGATCCATTATTTATGTGGCTTTTTGTGAGTGTTGCCCTTCCTTTTATATAGGAAAGACCGACCGTAGGATACGTGATCATATCTACGAGCATATGTACGCTATCAAAAAGAGGAAGGATGTCAATGCATTAGCAAAGCATATTGTTAGTTATCCTGGCCACAAGGTATTGTGGTCTGTAGTCTATGTAGAGGGTGTATAAAGAAAGTTGTTGACCTGATGGGAGAGAAGTAGAGTAGGGGTGGGATATGAGTGGTGGTGTGTGTAGTGGTACAGTGGTAGTGGTTGAGTGTGGGAATGGTGGAGGTTTGGTAAGATGTGATGTATGCAAGGAGTGTGCATGCAGTGAGCATAGGTATGGTGTCTTTATACATATTAGCTGAGTAGGAGGGATAGTAGTTCATTTATGGCCATTGATCAAGTACAAACCAATATTCGCGGGGGACCTATACCATTACTGCTGGAAACCCGAGAGTTGGAGTGGCAATTGAGAACGGATGCCTTTCGGCATCCGGGTCTTAATGAAAACTGCAATATATTTGCAGTGTTGAAAATGAGGAGCTATTTGAGTTAGTTGGTTCTGTTTATGCACGATGTTGTGCTTGTTTAAGAATATGCACTTTAAAGTAAGGGGTATTAATAATATATCTAGTAATTCATCCCTTATTAACATATTTTATCTGAGGATTACTATTGTGCATTACGTATTATATGTGAGGCATTTAGTTATTAAGTTAGAATTAATATTTTTAATATTTTTAATATTTTTAATGACTTAAGGTGCCACTTACTCTTTGCCATACATATACTTTCCAGGTTACACCTGGTATTTGATAGAGTAGGCTTTTCAATTAGTTCTGATCAGATACAACAATATATTGTTATATATGTAGTTGCCGTTTAAGTGTAGGTATTAGTTTGAACCTACCTAATATAATTCTATTGTTACTAGAGCACTTAATATTATTTTTTTTTAATTTGTTTTTTGAAATTTTATTTGTTGAAGAGTGTTACTAATGGTTTACTTTTTACATATATTTATTTATTGCTCATATAAATGCAAAGTAATTTAAAGGGTAAATAGCATTAGTAGTTAAAATGTTTTTAAGGTCTGTTACATCACTTCCTTTTCAAACTGTTTTTAAACAAGTGTGTGCAACTGTGTCAGTTGTAAATAATTTTTTTCTCTGAAGAAGCCACGATATATTCAGTGGCGAAAACGCTTGTGGATAATAATAAAATTGCGTTAAGACGACGGCTATTTTGTTTTGGTTGCTGGTGCAAGGATTCCGTGGAATGTTTGGTGCCTTTTAGTTATGAGCTGAATGAGAGAGGGTTGAAGTTAGTTTTTTGCATATTTGACAGTACATGATGGGTTTCACTTTATATAGGTGTGTTCTGAGTAGGAAAGTTAGGGAATGATCACTGAGGCTGTCAGATAGGCAGCTCTCTATATATGACTGGGGGCTCTTATTGACTAGTATCCAATCAAGGGTAGTGTGCTTGTTGGAGCTTTTATTTATCCTAGTAGGTGACTGGACTAGTTGGGTGAAGCCATGAAGGTTTACATGATGGGTTGGGTGGTTGCTAGAACAGGATTTCCAGTCAGTGTTGAAGTCTCTTAGAATTAAATTTCTTGGGGTAGATGGTGGGTAGTCCAGCTGAGGAAGTTTTCTAGTGGAGGGATGTTTTGGCCAGTTGGGAAGTAGCAACCTATTATGTTTCGGGTTTTATTTTGGTTTATTTTAAGGTTGGTATATATTATTTCTTCCTTACCTATTTGGGGAGCGACTAACTTTAAGATCTGGATGTCTAGATGCTGTTTAAATATTATAGCTATACCACCGCCTTTTTTGTTTAGTCGGTCTATTCTTAGTATACTGTAACCGGTAGGGAGGATTTGTTCATTAGTAATGTGTGGATTTAACCATGTTTCTGTAATGATCACTACATCAGGGGAGTAGGATTCTATGGTGGCATGGAGTGCATGCCACCTTGTTGCATATACTTCTAATATTAGGCTTATCAGAAGGAGGTTGGTTGGCTTTCTATTGACTGTGATTTGGGAGAAGATGTGGTTTGTAGTCTGATTATGTGGGGAGGGATTGGAGATTGAGGAGCCAGGACTGGGATGTATATCTCCACTGAGTGCTAGGTTAGATATGTATGAGATTATTAGTTTTATCAATTTCTGGATATGCTTGTTTATAAGGGAAAATTTTTGATTGTGTTCTGTGGGTAATAGGTATGGTGGTAGGGTTGTTATGTTAAGTTGTGGGGTTGATTTTAGTTTAGGTATTGTGGTCTGTAGTCTATGTAGAGGGTGTATATTGAAAGTTGTTGACCTGATGGGAGAGAAGTAGAGTAGGGGTGGGATATGAGTGGTGGTGTGTGTAGTGGTACAGTGGTAGTGGTTGAGTGTGGGAATGGTGGAGGTTTGGTAAGATGTGATGTATGCAAGGAGTGTGCATGCAGTGAGCATAGGTATGGTGTGTTTGTACATATTAGCTGAGTAGGAGGGATAGTAGTTAGAAGCTGTAGGAGGTAGTATAGGTGTAGTGATGTTATAGGTTGTTTGAAAGGTGGGAGTGGTTACTATTAGTAATAAAGGTAGGACCACTGGGGGCGGGTGGAAATTGGGGGCAGGGAGGGGAGCGAAGCAGGCAATAGATGAAAGAAGACTATCAGTAGGTTTAGGAGCCAATTTAAAGGGAAAAAACTAGTAAAATACAATCATAATATATAGTAGGATTGTAGGTAATTAAAAGCTAAGATCTGTAGTACACTGGTATGCCTCTAGCCAGCATGATAGGTAAGACTACAGACTGAAATGGAGTACCCGACATACCAGTACAGTCCTAGCAAATGTGTACAAGTGACAGGTGTGCCCCCATCCTACGTAGAAATATAGTAACAGTCAGGTGTGCCCCAATCTTGTGTAGAAATGTAGAAATAGTCAGGTGCCCCCCCCCATCCTACGTAGAAATATAGTAACAGTCAGGTGTGCCCCCAATCCTGTGTAGAAACATAGAAATAGTCAGGTGTGCCCCCCATCCTACATAGAAATATAGTAACAGGTGTGCCCCCCCAATCCTGTGTAGAAATAGTCAGGTGTGTGTGCCCCCTCATCCTACAAAGAAATATGGAAACAGTCAGGTGTGCCCCCAATCCTGTGTAGAAATGTAGAAATAGTCAGGTGTGCCCCCCCCATCCTACGCAGAAATATAGTAACAGTCAGGTGAGTCCCCCAATCCTGTGTAGAAATGTAGAAATAATCAGGTGTGCCCCCCCATCCTACGTAGAAATATAGTAACAGTCAGGTGTGTCCCCCAATCCTGTGTAGAAATGTAGAAATAATCAGGTGTGCCCCCCCATCCTATGTAGAAATATAGTAACAGTCAGGTGTGCCCCCCCACAATCCTGTGTAGAAATGTAGAATAGTCTGGTGTGCAAATGTAGTAACAGTCCATGCCAAATGATCGACGGATATCCTGTAGAGACAGCATGCTACCTGTAGGTGTACAACACAAATGTCAGCACTGCAGTACAAACTACCTGGACCCAATCCACACATTCAATACAGACGGCCATACTGGGCATGCCCACACACAGAGTAATGAAGGCAATGTCAGTCAACAACATACAGAAAGGTCATACTGGGCATGCTCATACACTTAAACACATGAAGGCCATGTCTGCAAACACCAGTGGACCAGACATATCTGGCAGCCGCAGATGTTAGTGCAGACACTCCTCAGTATGCACCACACATGCTTTGCACACACAGTGGATAGGAATGCAGGCATATATGTAAGGACAATCCACTATAATAAGCCAAAGGTAGACATACATAGATGTATGGAAGAAGGTGACTGTGACAAGTAGCCATCCAGGGCTCTCCCACCCAGCACACAGACAAAGGGCCACAACCACACAAGGGACTGATGTCACACACTGCAGATACTAGCCACCAGTATCTGTCAGCATTACAGAGTATGTGGTGCACGTACCAGCTGTGCAACATGACTGCTAAAGGAATTAGTCATCTAGCAGCTGTATATATGTACCTATGGAATATGTCCAAGGTTGTGTAAGCATGTGGCATGTCAACCCCTAGATGAATGGGTTATGGCCCATGCACACACTGCCCTCCTCATAGCCCCAGTATGACAAGCCTGCTGAGGTCATGTACTGTGAAATACACCTTTGGGAGAGTTGTATCCTGATAATCTCTGTGGTGTGTCCCATAACTGCGTACTGCTGTAGTATGATAAACTAGTTAGGTAGGAGTTATAACCCCAGCCTTAGCAACTGTGTGTGTATGCATGTCTGTCTGATTAAGCAATGCTTTTTAGGGTGGTCACACTCCCTACAATTGCAATGCTGTACTTTGGTAAGGCTGCTGATGTCATCCACCTAGAAATACATCCCTGGAAAAGTTGTATCCCAATAATCTCTGTGGTGTGTCCCATAACTGTGTACTGATGAAGTGCAATAAAATCATTAGGCAGGAGTTCAATTCCCAAACATGGCAACAATGTGTGCGTTTGTCTGTGTAGAGAGCAATGCTTTTTAAGATAGTCACACCCCCTACAATTTAAATGAACTACTTTAGCAAAGCTGCTGATGTCATCCACCTAGAAATACACCTCTGGGAAAGATGTAGCCCAATAATCTCCATAGTGCATCCTGTAACTGTGTACTGCTGTAGTGTGATAAATTAGATAGATGGTTGTTCTACTCCCTGATATGGCAAGTGTGTGTGTCTGTCTGACCCTGTCTGTGTAGAAAGCAATGCTTGTAGGGTAGTCACAGTCCATACAATTTGCATGCTCTGCTTTGGCAAAGCTGCTCATGTCATCCACCTAGAATTACACCTCTGGGAAGGGTGTAGCCCAGTTATCTCTGTAACATGTCCTGTAACTGCATGCTGCTGTAGTGTGATAAATTAGGTAGGTAGCTGTTCTACTCCCAGACATGGCAAGTGTGTGTGCGTCTATCTCACCCTGTCTGTATAGAGAGTAATGATTTTAGTGTGGTCACATTCCCTACAATTGAAATGCTCTACTTTCGTAAGGCTGCTGATGTCATCCACCTAGAAATACAGCCCTGAAAAAGCTGTATCCCAGTAATCTCTGTGGCGCACTCTGTAACTGCATGCTGCTGTAGTGTAATAAAATAGGTAGGAGTTCAATTCCCAGTTGTGTGTGTGTCTGTCTGTGTAGAGAGCAATACTGTTTAGGGTAGTCACACTCCCTACAATTCAAATGCTCATCTTTGGCAAGGCTGCTGGTGTCATTCACCTTGAAATACACCTCTGGGAAGCTGTAGCCCAGTAATCTCCGTAGCATGTCCTGTAACTGCATACTACCGTAGTGTGATATAAACCTCTGCTAGGAGTTCTATATCCACACATGTCAGTTTTTTTGTGTTCCACTGTCTGTGTGGGGAGCAATGCATTTTAGACTAGTCACACTCAGTACATATCCAATGGCCTACTGTGGCAGTCCTGCTGATGTCATCCAATGTGAAATACACCTTTGGGGAAGGAGGCCTCCAGTAATCCCTGTGGTGCGTCCTATAACAGCTCCATGCTGTAGTGTGATATATATCTCGATTAGGGGTTATCTACCCCCGCATGTCGGTTGTGGATGTTTAGTCTGTGTTCCACTGTCTATGTGGGGAGCAATGCATTTTAGACTAGTCACACTCAGTACATATCCAATGGCCTACTGTGGCAGTCCTGCTGATGTCATCCAATGTGAAATACACCTTTGGGGAAAGGGTACTCCAGTAATCTCCATGGCACTTACTATAACTGTGTAGTGCTGTAGTGTACCTAAACTAGGTAGGTAGGGGTTCAACTCCCAGACATGACAGGTCTGTGTGTGTTTGTAACTTGTATCCTGGGTGGAGGTGGATGTGAGTGTGTGACAACTGGGCCCAAATGGGGTGTGTTTTGCAAATGTCTTTTATGGTGGCCCTATATCACAATGCCCATTGTACAGGGATAACAGATGTGAAATAGCCGAGAGGCTGGAGTGCAAATCCATAAATCATACAAGTGACATCACGGCCAGGGAATCACAGTTAGCAACCCCAGTACTACCCAGAGCACACTCTCAACCCATGTCTCACACACACACACACACACACACACACACACACACACACACACACACACACACACACGCCGAGGCAACAGCTAATATGTGTGTAATACACTGCATATTGGTGACTGATAGTAACTATGGAGTGATTGCAGTGGCATACAGAGGGCATGGTACCCTGTCCATCTGTCCAATAAGCACATACATGCAGACAGTGCATCTTCCCCATGATCCCCACTGGACACCTGCAATACCTGTGGTGCCATCACGTGACCCAAAAAGGACATACCATGCCTGAAAATATGCCCTGTATGGACAGATGCCACTGATGTCAGGGAATGCCAGTAGCATGCTATCAATGTAGGTGCAGGGTTAACCTGCTGTCCATTACCAGTTCCTGCCACAGGTGGCCACGACTGGCACATCTGATGATACTCTGTGCACACAACATGGGCCTGACACTCCAGGTACAGTTCCACATGTCACTGTACATGCATGTGGGAGGTGTGCATATCCCAGACACCGTCCATGCCATGGACCAGGGAACGCATGCATGACAGGCGATGCACAACATTGGCCACACGCAATAGCCACCCAGGTGACTGGATGGTGGATACAATACCCACCTGATGTGGACAAATGCAGAAACCACAGACCTGAGCCACAATGCAGACAACTGCCATGTGGCCTGATGCCAAGGTATCACCTAGCCTTGTATAGCCATCTTCCACAGTCAACCACCACATACCCTTGCAGAAATGCACCCATGCATGTCAGTACTGACACCCTATGTGTTTGTGTGTGTGTTGTATGATGTGTATGATCACATCCACACTCACTACAACCCCCAGTGGCATACTGACACATGCTGTCTGATGTCAGACACCTCCCCATACCCTTTGCCCATATAACCTCCGTATGACCCATGTGGTGCATGTGATACCTGTACAGTAATGTGTTGTGGCAATCGTACCAGTGATGAGCTGTATCCCTGGCCCTGCCAAGTATGTCAGTGTGTGTGCGTCCCTGTGAGAGTGTGGCTGTGTTGATGCTGACACCTGTTCATGAGGACAGGCACATGTACATCACCTACCATATAGCTACCATATCCCTGTTGCAGATGTCACTCACCATCACATATATGTTCTGCGGACTCCACAACAGGTAACCTATGTGGCACATCCAACAACTGCATAGGACTGTGATAGCAGTACATAGTCATCAGTGGTTTGATACTCTGTGTTGATAGGTGTGTGACACAAACATGCTTAGGTTTTACTCTCCCACCCCTCCCTGACTTGCCGGTGCCTCTGTCTGCCTCCCTCACTCCCTCACTAGTGGATGTGGAGACCTATACCTGCTTTTTTTAGGCAGCAGCATGTGTATTTTAGGTAATGCTCGTGATCAGCTGATGGCCTCTGCATGAATTGCAGCCCTCCCCTAGCTGATTGCATGTGGGGCAGCTGTGGTAACATTCCCATAGCCAATTGAATGGAAACACACTCCAATATCTAGGAGCATCATTTTTGTGTTGGTCCTTTTCAGTCACTCTGAGCAGGAATTTATTCTGTTGTTTGGCAATTAGCATCTCAGATAAAGTGAGGATTTACCTCTGACAACATACACTGTGGAAACAGGCCAACACACAGAAGGGGGATGTGCCTGACCTGACTACAGACTGTAAGTGCTGCTATACTACATTCAGAGTAATGTTGGTTTAACAGGGTGTGTGCGGATATGGCTGCCCTACATATATTAATACCTGCCATGTTAGTTGTGTCTTTATGAGGACTCCACATCTGTAGGGTCATCTGCTGACTGGGCAGTGTGTGGTGCCTTTGGTGTCATGTGCTACCCACAGAACATGTGTCTGTGAACTGCAGAAGGTAGTGTGAGGATTGCAGTCTGTAGATGGTGTAAGCCATGACAGTTATTGACTTCATATCCCTCACAGGACATATGTTGCAACAAACCCTGTTGCAATAGTAGATGTATGCTGTTATCATATCAGTGTGTCAGTATTGGCTCTGTGCATGTGCTTCCAGCCAAACTCAGTCAACCTTTGTACATATGTCATGCATTAGGAGATGTGTATGTGCTGTACACCATAATTAGTGTCATCTTATCTGATAACAAGCCAGTGAGATATCAGACTGCTACACATGTTATGTACAGTAGCAGTTATATTTGATGACATAACCTGTACATACTGTGGTTGTTTGTACAGTACTGAGGTCTGTGTAGTTATGGTGAATGTCTACAGTGTATGTATTGTTAATATGTACCTTAGCCTGTGTACAGACTGTGGTAGTTGCCGTCGTCCTAGGTTCCATCCTATCTGATGTTACATGCTGCTCCACTGTATGTTACCGTATTGGCTTACATGCTTGTAGGACCATACACGCACATGTCCCATACCACAGTAAGCCATCAGACTAAACTGTGTAGTGGACCAGTATATGTAGGGTTAGTGTGTGAGTGGCACATATGAGGATGGTGTTGAACAGATAGTCCATATACTGTAATATTATGCTAACTTGCCATGTGTGGCTGTGGCTGTGTTCTCATTGGTTGTGGTTATGCACTGTCACACAGGTGTATCTTACCCTGTGCTGTGACATGCCTGTGCAGCCTGCTATATATGCAGGTACATGTGCATTCTCCCATAGGAGATGTAGGCCAGTGTTGAGCCAGTCTGCCTGTAGCCTGCACTGTCACACAGATGTATCTTACCCTGTGCTGTGACATGCCTGTGCAGCATGCTATATATGCAGGTACATGTGCATTCTCCCATAGGAGATGTAGGCCAGTGTTGAGCCAGTCTGCCTGTAGCCTGCATAGTACATTGTTACATGCCTAACAGCATACTATACTTGCCCAGTGAGATGGCATGGGCAGATGTTTGTTAGATGTACTGCTGCCGGGCTTCCCTTAACAGTCATGTATGTCAGACAGAGCGGTGGGATGCCGTATAGATGTATGTCAATACCTAGTGGGTAGCATGTGGCCATGGCACCCCGTACCAGTGGTTATTACGTGTCAGACCAGACATGGGTGTGTGGCTGCATAACCTATGGTGGCATATATATACCAGTCGTTATGTGTTATATCCATCTACATGGCTGGTAACATCGATATTGTCAGGCATGGTACACATGTTTTGCACTAAGGGATACTGTGTATACCTCTGGACTGTACAGAGTGTGTCAGAATATCCACACATATTGGCCAATATCTCTGCTGCAGTCGACACGGGTGGTACGTGCTAGCAGCGGTACTTCCCTATGATGTCCTTAGGATATCTGTCAGTAGCCAATGGCACACATGTGAAAAACAGATGTGACCTCCCACACACACCATGTCTATGAAGACAATCCCAATTACAGTAGCAATAGAATATAGAACTGCAATAGTACACAAATAAAGGTTTTCCATTTCTGCACACCTGTGTGTGGGTTTTTTTCCTATGACCTCTCTGTGGGTATATGTTGCAGGCAGTGATTGTCATTTGTATGGGTGGCCCATACAGTGTCCAGTTTTTCAGGTGTGAACTGTAGGCATAGTGGCTGTTCCATATTTTGTGCACCTTCTTCACATGTATATATATATATATATATATATACATATATATATATATATATATATATATATATATATATATATGTATATATATATATATATATATATGTATAACTGTATCTGCATATATGTGTCTATGTATATGTATCCTGGGGATGTTGATAGCTTCCACATTTTACATTTCCTACTTGAGCCGGACTGTACTGCACGATATGCTAGCAATATCAGCCTGACATCATACAGGTGGGATGTAATACTGTTAACATCTTGTGGCCATGTCATGTCAGGTCCTGGTTATGGGATCTGCAATACTTGGTAGTGTATTGCAGGGCGGATGTGTTTTGCTGTGGGGTGGATATGCCTATTTGTACAAGACGTATATTGTTTGGGGCCTCTCAACCCCATTACCGGTGTATGTGGACATATTTGTTTTTGTTAATCTACCACTGCTATCTACAGATGTATGGCCACATATACCTATATAGATATATATCTGCTTATATATATATGACTATGTCCATATATAACTACATATATATATATATATGTATATATATATATATATATATATATATATATATATATATATATATATATATATATATATATATATATATATGTGTTCATATATGTACGTTGCTGTGTATATGTAAACATATAGGGGTGAACATATGTATATGCTTGTGGACATATATGTTATTTCTCCATTGTTATCTACAGCTGTATGTCCGTATATACACACACACATGTATATATATATATATATATATATATATATATATATATATATATATATTTATACATACATATATTTATCTCTCTCTCTCTCTCTCTCTATATATATATATATATATATATATTTATATATATATATATATATATATATATATATATATATATATAGATAGATATATCTATCTATCTGCTGACATATATATATATATATATATATATATATATATATATATATATATATATAACCTGCCATATATATTTAGACATATAGATGTAGACATACATATCTATGGCTGTAGGCATTTGCATGCATATATATACATATATAGATAGGTTGTATCTGTTTAGATATTAGTATATGTACACACACACATACATCTAAATGTTGGAATACATTCTCTATACTGTTTAATGACTGGACTGGATGATATGCTATTGAAAACATTAAGGCTATATGTTTCTGGTATGGCTTAGTGGCAAATCCCTTTGGTTATGGTGTGCAGAGTCCTGGGTTTGATCCTTGCGGAGGCTGTTTATTTTGTTGCTGGGCAGAATACTGGCTGTTGGATACAGAGTGATTAAGGCACTTTAAAGCAGTTGTAAGTGGGTTTGCACAGAGCTAAGCAATGCTAACTTCCGGTTAGTTTCTTGCACTCAGTTAGCTTCTAAATTGCTTAACCTGTTTAGGCAGTGCTTACCCCCGTGCAAACAGACTTAAAAAACACTTACTGCTGCTTAAAAGTGCTGACTCCTGCTTACCCCTGTGCTAATTTCTTTAAAAGAAAAGAAAAAGGGGTTGATAGGACAGTGGTAAAAAAAGGGGGCACAAAGAGGGAAAGACAGTAGGAAAAATGGCCAGGGATCAGGGATGTGCAGGAAGGGTGTAGGGAAGGTCCATAGCTGCCCATTTCTTCTACAGCAATAGCTGTGCATATACACTGAATTTGGGGGTAGATCTGGGCACTCAAACCCCTGGGTGGGGTTGAGAGCAACAGTAATTGATTGTGATGATAATTAGATCAGATTACATGTGTCTAGTGGACATGTGTGCGAAATGGACAGCTATGTATGGGGTGATATTTTTTTGTGGGAACAGATTACCCTTTTTTTTTCAGGTGAGAGTGGGATGTTGGGGAGGGGTAGTAGGTATATTTGGGGAGGTAGGTTGGGTAGGTTAACAGACAAGACAAACAAGATGCATACAGGGGTGGTGTATGTCACATGTGTGGGGTAAACACCTTGGACGGGGAGGAGTGTTTGGAAGTCACAAGCCCTTGAGCCCCCAAGTAGAAACAGTGGTACTGAGGTCCCCACCCATGGGCAGTCACCACTGCACCTTCATGGCCCCAAATGTGGCTGTGCTGGGGGCTGGGTAGGGGGGGCAGGCTCACCCTCTAATTGCGCCATGTGGCCCTCAAGCTGGAGTAGCTGGTCTCGAATCTCCTTGTCAAGCTCCCTATGCACCACAGCCAGGACCTGACAGTGGGTGACAGGTACCTCTCCGCCCCCCGCTCCCTGGGGGAGCTGAGTCCTATCCCCTGCAGTGGTTCCACCCAAAGATGGTGCAGGGCCAATGGAGGAGGAGGTTCCAGGATGGGCCCCAGATGTGCTCGTGCCCGGTGCCATGACTAGGTGAGGTGGGACAGGTGGGTCCTCTGGGACCGACCTTCCCATACAAGCTATGGTGTTGCAGTTTTAAGAAAGATATCGGTTGGTAATAGTCAACAACATTCAGGATTAGTTAGCATGCATTAGTATTCCCATTAACCCAAGACATCAAATTTACAACAGGTGCAGAGCGAGCAGAACACATGCATATATGGGACAACAGTGGCCATTACAACAGCATGCAGGCTTCATTGATGGCAACAGGCCAACAATATGAGAGTATTTTAACATGGTACATGCATAGAACCAAATGTGAATATTTATAAACCAATAGGACATATGTCCCAACAAAAGTTTGTAGTGTAAACGTACCCATTCAGGTGTTTAATTAGGTTATTGTACCACATATGGTGAGTGTGAGAGAGAGAGGTCAATTAACAACTAATATATCCATGTAGTTTCACAACTTTCTTAGTCGCTGCAGTGATCTGTCCCTTACATGTATTATTACACTACCCAATGTCCTTACTTTGTACAATGGTATGTTTGTAGATTAATATCTACATGGACTGTGTCTTACGTATAGTCTACACCTCTTACCTGTTATAGCTTTTGAGGAAATAATTTTTAACACTACCTAACAAGTTCTACACATACTCCCAGATTCTATGCTTGTGGACAAGTATATTAGTGAAGTGTGTTGTACCTACATTCTACGCCTCTTACCTGTTATAACTATGGGGAAAATGTTTGTTAACACTACCTGGCAGATTCTACACATACTCCCAGATTCCATGCTTGTAGACAAGTATATGAGTGAACTGTATTGTACCTACAGTCTACACCTCTTACCTGTTATAGCTGTGGAAAATATTTGTTAACACTACCTGACAAATACTTCACATGGAGAGGATCATAATGGAACTCATAAATAAAGACATTGGGGACCTACAGACACTGGATCCTACCCAATTTGGCTTTGTCAAGGGCAGATCCTGCCTCTTGAACTTGGTCGACTTTTTCGAAACAGTCACTAAGGCCATTGATGAGGGTAAGGCAGTTCACACAGCCTACCTTGACCTAGCAAAAGCGTTCGACACAATACCCCACTCAGGCATCATAGAAAAGCTCACCAGCTTAGATGTAAACCCATATATCACAAGATGGGTTGCAAACTGGCTCAAGGACAGAACACACAGGGTTAGAGTTGCTGGTGCCATGTCAGACTCTAAGCCGGTCACGAGCGGTGTCCCACAGGGCTCAGTCCTGGGCCCCTCTTGTTCGGCATTTATTTTTCTGAAGTGCAGGCAAACATAGGGGATTGTGGTTGACAAAATTTGCAGATGACTGCAAACTGGGCACCATAATTGACACTCCATCAGACACAGACATCCTCCAGAAAGGTCTCATAGAAATGGATAACTGGTGCCAGAGCCATGGCCTTAAGCTAAATGCCAAAATGTATAGTCATACCCTTTGGGAAAAACAAGGTAACTAATTACCACATAGGTGGTAATCCATTAAACACGCAAGAAGTTATCAGGGACCTGGGGACCCAAGTTGACAGTAACCTCTCTTTTGACACTCACATTGCCAAAGTGGTTGGAAGAACTTCTACATTGCCCACCTGATCATGAAGGGATTCACATCCAGATCAGGAGAGGTCATTGTACCCCTGTACTCTTCACTTATCAGACCAATGATTGAGTACAACGCCCCATTGAATGTACCTTACCCGACACCTGCAGCAGTTGGAAAGACCCCAAAAGTTCCTCACCAAAAGGATAAAGGGGCTCAAACATATGTCATACGATGCCCGACTGAAGAAACTCCAGCTCTATTCAGTCGCATACCATCTGCTCAGAGGTGATCTGTGCCTGACATACAAGGCCATGCCCAACCCGAATTAATGGACATGCTCCACCTCAAAAATCCAAATCCACCAGAGCCACGAGCAAGAGACTTAAACCTCAACACGGATATAAATAGGACGTGCTGGAGGGATAGATTCATCACCCAGAGACTCCCTACACTATGGAACAGAATCCCAGTCCATGTGAGGCAGAGCCCCTCACTGACTCTGTTCAAGAGAAATCTTGACGAGTGGATGGGAGATCGTAGGTTTACCCCGGGAATCATCTCTGTATCACTGCTGGACAGAGGCACAGCAAATTAATGGGTATAGTATTCTCATCCTAAGGGGTGGTGAAAGCCACACACACTCTGGCTAGGCTTATAAATGCCCAGGGCAGATAGCCTAGTATGAACCTATGAACCTATGAACCTATGAACCTAAGCCCAGATTCCATGTTGATGTTATACACATACCTAACAATCCGTTATTGCACACACTTTGGTCAAGGCTTGACAGGCTGCAGGTGTTAATGTGACATATTTTGTAATAGCTGTCATACGCATTGGGTGAGATGCTATAATGACAGGTTTGTTTCCATATACATTCTCTTTGTATGTTCAGGTCTGACTATCCATTATATGTCAGTATTAGCTGCCTACATTTCTTGGATCATCACATTGATTTGTCAGGGGAGCAGGTTATCGGGCAACAGATTTGGGCCATTTATCTGGACATGCTGGACAGATCAGATCAGTTGAGGGGTATGACTATGCATACAGGATACTACCTGAACATTCTGCCACAGTCTGTACAGTTGATGGTTATGATTATGTTTACAGTGTACTATCTAAGCATTCTAGCAAAATCTGTACAGTTGTTGGGACTAATTATGCATACAGCTTTCTATCTGAACATTCTCGCAAACTCTGTACAGTTGTGGGGTATGACTATGCATACAACTTGCTACCACTCCCAGGATTCTAACCTCTGCTGTGTGTGGTAAAAATTTTACAGTTGACATCACAGTACACTGTGCTATCAGGGAATTCGTGTAAAGCATTCCAATGGTTTCTGTCTAAGTCTCCCTCAGTTGTTCTATATGACTGTCCTGTTGGGACTTCCAACATTGTGATACTGAACTTCCTAGACATTTTAACTGCATTCAGCAGTGTGTGTAACACTGCTTAATACAACAGTACTATTTATAGAATGCAACACTACAACAACATATGAAAGCAGAATGTACACAAGCTTACGTACTGCTATGATGGTTTAGTGGTTAACTACTATGATTGTAGTATACAGGGTCCTGGCTTTAAGCCTTGCAGAGGCTGTTTATTTTGTTGCTGGGCAGAACAGGGGCCGTTGGATACAGAGTGATTAAGACACTTTAAAGCAGTTGTAAGCGGGTATGCGCATGTTTGCACAGAGTTAAGCACTGCTAACTTCCAGTTACAGTTTCTTATACTCAGTTAGCTTCCAGATTGCTTAGTCTGTGTAGTCAGTGCTTACCCCCATGCAAACGCACATAAAAATGCTTACTAGTGCTTACATATGCTCACTACTGCTTAGTTATGCTTAGACCTGCTTACTAGTGCCTTATTCGTTATGACACTGATACGTCACATGTGCATTTCCTGCAGTACTCTAGTTCATAAATATGTGTGATTTAGTGGGTTTTGCAACAAAAAAAAATGGTTATAATATGCTTTGCCATGTAAAATAGAGTGTGCTGCAGTGGGACTCTAACAGGGAGTGTCTGCTCATTAGGCAGATGTTCTGCCCACTACACTATTTCTGTGCTGCTTCATTTGCATATATCTTCCTTCTTATCCTCTTCAGCCTTTTAAGCTGCTTTAACCGTAGCTTAAGTGATGGGTATACCTGCGCACTTACGGTTAGCTTTAATCAGATTTAAAAAAAAATAAAAGGGTTTCTTCATTTTATTTATATGTACTGTTGCTGTTGTACACATGGGCAGCTGTTGGTGGGGATGTGCGGACACCTATAAGCGATATCGCTCATGTCTTAACACTTTCTGCTGTTCTACATTGCAGGGGCATGTTTATTCTGAGAGCTCTGCTCTCAGACATGCCCCCTGCACTCGTACATGCTCCGTGTAAGCCTGGGAGCTCGGGCAGTGTGCCTTATTAATATGCATGGCGCACTGCTGCCCTGCTCCTAAACGGGCGCTTCCATGCAGGACTAAGTTAGTCCTGCATGGAAGATTAGTGAATCCGGGGGAATGTTTAATATTTGTTATTGCTGTTAAAATATTACCCATTAACAGTGCCTTTTCTTTTGTCACTCTAAGACTAGAACAAATTAAGCCCCTTTTTCACCTATTTTGTTCAAGCATTTTAGAGGAGCATGATGATAATTTGCATAAATGATGGTAAAGCTGGCTACAATACAGCACTGATGAGCTCACCACGTGGGCGGGGTGAAGCTGATGTTTTGGTGCACCATACTTAGTTGTGCATCCCATTTTCATTGTTTTTAAGAAACTTGTTCAAGTTTCAACTTTCACTTTTTGTAGGCTTTTTTTTTTACTTGTAAGAGGCGCTGAGGTGATGGATGGTAACATGTTGATTGTGAGCAGATCACAGTCTGCAAATAACTGTGCTGTCACTGATTGATTGTTTCACCCTCTCTCATCCTTGGTGCAATCAAACAAAAAAGTTTCTCAGAGGACAAACAAAAAGGAGAAGACATGCATCTCAATGTCACATCCTTTATAAATGCGTTCTATGAACACCTTCAGGAATGCATGGATCATGCAATCCCAAATAAAACCAAGACCCAATCTTCCAAAGGCAGACGTCCTGTCTGGTGGACCCCAGCCATAAACAAACTATACAATAGAAGGAGGAAGCTACTACATTAGAGCAAAATCCCAAAAAGTGAAGGCATCTCTGATCAGTATTAGCAAAAAACTACGGGCACACATAAAATCATCTAAGGCCAGCTTTGAGAGAAAAATTGCACAGGACACTAAGGATAATCACAAGGATTTCTTTAGTTATGGTAGGAACCTGGGTGGGAATTCCCAGATATGCTCAGAATTAGTCCAAAATGACAAAAAATACACCAAACCCACAGACATTGCCAACATCCTAGCTGACAGGTTCAGGGCAAACTTCTCTCCCCCTCTCCACCAAAAGGGCAAATATCTATCCCAGCAGAGTGCTGCCCCCCTGACATCTCAGATGCTCAGGTAAGAGCCGCCCTCTCCAAAGCAAAAAACACAGCATCAATGGGACCAGACAGTGTCCCGGGCTGCATCCTACATGAATTCCAAGAAGAGCTAAACCCAAACATAAAACTACTGTTTAATCTCAGCCTTACTACAGGATATGTACCCAAAGAGTGGCGTACAGCAACAGTGGTCCCTCTCCACAAAGGTGGTGCCTCAACGGATCCTGGAAACTATCACCCCATAAGTCTGACTAGCTTGGTCTGCAAAGCTATGGAAAGGATCATCATGGACCTCATAAATAAAGATATTGGGGACCTGCAGACACTGGATCCTACCCAGTTCAGCTTTGTTAAGGGCAGATCCTGCCTCTTAAACCTGGTTGATTTCTTTGAAACAGTCACCAAGGCCATTGACGAGGGGAAGGTGGTCCACACAGCCTACCCAGACCTCGCAAAAGCCTTCGATATAATACCCCACTCGGGCATTATAGATAAGCTCACCAGCTTAAATATAAACCCCTATGTCACTAGATGGGTTGCAAACTGGCTCAAGGACAGAACCCACATGGTTAGAATTGCTGGAGCCATGTCAGACTCCAAACCAGTTACAAGTGGCATCCCACAAGGCTCAGTCCTGGGACCTCTCTTGTTCGGTATATATTTCTCGGAGGTACAGGCCAACATGGAAGGACTGTGGCTGACCAAGTTCGCAGATGACTGCAAACTGGGCGCCATAATCGACTCTCCAGCTGACACAAGCATCCTCCAAAAGGGCCTCATAGAAACAGACAACTGGTGCCAGAGCCATGGCCTCAAGCTAAACACCAAAAAGTGTATAGTCATCCCCTTTGGCAAAAACAAAGTACCCACAAGTTACCACATTGGTGGTAATCCATTAAGTACAGAAGAAATAATTAGGGACCTGGGGACCCAAGTTGATAGCAATCTCTCATTTGACAACCACATGGCCAAAGTGGTTAGAAAAACATTTTATATAGCCCACCTAATCATGAAGGGATTCACATCTAGATCAGGGGAGGTCATCATGCCTCTTTACTCATCCCTCATCAGGCCCATAATTGAGTACAATGCCCCTTTTTGGATGTACCTTACCAGACACCTGCAGCAACTGGAACGACCCCAAAAGTACCTCACCAAGAGGATTAAAGGGCTCAAACAGATGCCATATGCTGCCCGGTTAAAGAAACTCCAGCTCTACTCAGTGGCATACCGCCTGCTCAGAGACGATCTGTGCCTGATGTATAAAGCCATGTCCAACCCGGAATTAATGGACATGCTGCACCTCAGAAAATCCAAATCCCATCGAGCTACGCGACTTGAACCTCAGCACTGAAATAAATAGGACATGCTGCAGGGACAGATTCATAAACCAGAGGCTCCCTTCACTCTGAAATAAAATCCCAGTCTAGGTTAGGCAGAGTCCCTCATTGACTCTCTTCAAGAGGAATCTTGATGAGTGGATGGGAGATCGTAGGTTTACCCCGGGTATCACTTCTGTGTCACTGTTAGACAGAGGCACAGTATACTAACCTCGAAAAAGGGCATAGCAAAATTAATTTAAAATGGATGGCGAAAGCCAAACACACTCTGGCTAGGCTTATAAATGCCCTAGGGCAGATAGCCTAGTATGAACCTATGAACCTATGAACCTATGAGAAATGTTGCTGCTTTTCATAACTGATCGGGAGGAAGTGTGAGCTGGCCAGGGATCACAGGCTGTGATGAAGAAAGGTGTTTAAAGCATATACAGAATATTATAATGAAGATTGTATGCACTGAATATTTACTTAAATATGTCACAAGCTTTAAAACCGGAAATATGACCATAAGGCAAGGAAGCATTACTGCTCTTGGTTAATGGCTTAATTTCCTGAGACCCATCATTCACCAGCTAATACTTCATAAATTAAAAGTCTGAATACATGTAGAAAGCTACTCCTACTCCTTGCATATTCTTAAACAGATAATTTCACTAATCATCAGTGTACTGCTTATATATATATATATATATATATATATATATATATATATATATATATATATATACCCTTCAATGGGAACTACTTTTGGGATAATTGTTACCATTTCCCAAAGTGGCTGGTAATCTCACAAGAAATCCTCTATGCATTTCTTACTAGTCATGTCATACATGTAGAGAAAGGTAAGATAACAAAGTGTTTTTATAAAATAAAAAAAAATGGTATTTCTTGTTGAATGATAATCATTAGGATGGCATATTAACCTGAAACACATAGCTTTGTCTCAAGTGTATGAAACTGTATAAAATTTACAATTGTGTTTCCATAAAATACCGGAAATATGTAAAATGTGATACCAGCACCATGGCAGAGATGGATAAAGACCTGATTGAGGCCCAGTTATTCCAGGCACAGTTAGCAGCTCAGGTGCATGAGGCACTGGTAAGGGGAGAATGGACATGTCCATCCTGGCGAGGGGTATGTGTACTCAGATGCAAATCACAGTTCATTCCTAGTAGTGGATGTGATACACAAGAGCTGTTGCCCTTATGCTGGCAGGGGTATTGGCTAAGTTACTGAGGAGGCAAGATGATAAATCAGCAGGGCCCATTACCCCACTGGATGTTATAAGGGGAGGGCAAATTAAGGCACTGAGAAGAATTACTTGGCAGCAATATGATACTGCCCCAGCAATCTTAATCATCTCATTTGATCTGAGTATGTATCAAAATTAGTCCATGGGAGGAAAGAGAACTTGCTAGTAAGAAAAGAGCATGGAGGCGCTTGTGAGGAGTCAAAAAAGAGATAAAAATGCATAAAATATAAAATATTGTGGAAAAAAACACAATAATAAGACTAAAGGTTAGGTAATTTTGTATTTTCATGCTTTGACTTAAAGTTAAAAGGAAATTTAAAGTACAAAGATGTGACTTTTTTTAAAGCAGGGCACTTGTTTCAGGTTTAAAAGGCGAAACTGTGACTTGTTTTTGTGCAGAGGGGATGATAGGTAAAACAACTACTGTTACAGTTAGCCAGATTAAAAAAAATGAGGTCTATCATTTGCAGTCTAAATTTTGATTGGTAAGCCAGGAAAGTGTGAAGGAATTTTAAAAGGATGATGATTTCAAACATTAAATTATTTCTTAAGATATAGACACATATACAGTAATAGAAAACACATATACATTAATAGAAAATAAACCATATTAGTATTTTTCATTTACACACATTTACATGTATTGAATATTGCAAAGATACTCTCTTTCTTTAAACAACTGTTATTTACTCCAGCATTACACAAAGTGTTCATTTTATGTATTTATTTATTTATTTCACATTTGTTGACTGGGGTAGTCTGACTGAGCCAAAGCCCTTTTTCAGCGGCGGCCCAGGGAGAAAGTCTCCACTTACAAAAGAACAAGTTAACAACAGCAAAAAATATAATGCAATGAAAGTCAATAATACAATATTGAATGAATACAGCACAGAGCAAACATTCTGACCTATTGTCAATTGACAAGATTTACATATATGTAGAGGTACCAATAGTATGTAGTCAAGAAAAATACTAGAAATAATGGTGGAGTAAGGAACAAAGTTGTACAACAATGCTTGTAAGCAATTAATATATAAAAGGAGAAGTAAGACATAGGGAGGAAATGTTAGAGAAAAGTACTATATAAGAAAAGAAAAAGTTAGGAATATGGGGGCAGTCATTAAGCAGGGAAAAGAGTACAGAGGTATTAAAATAAGGGTAAAGAGGACAGAGGCACAAAATGAGGAGTAATTTGGGCTATAGAAGAGAGAAGGAAAGGGGTTTAAGAAAGAAATACAAGGGGATGTTGTGGGTAGGAGGGGAAAGGAAGGAAGGAGAGATAGGTTTGCTATTCATGGAGGGTTTATGCAGGGGCAAGTCCAAGTGGTATTTAGGTGATTTTTTTAAGGCATTCTTAAATTCATGAGATTGACATATTTTTCTAATGGACAGGGGCATCTTATTCCAATAAAGGGCAGGTAGGTAACTATAAAGATTTTGGCTTGAAGATCATTTGGGTGTGTAGATTTCAAGGTAAAATTGAATGGAGCTCCTAAGATTTCTTGGTGGTGAATAGGAGGAGACTAAAAATGAGATGCTGGGACAGGACAGGGGCGTGTGCACTATAGAGTGGATGATAGTGAGTTGGAAAAGTAATAATTGCTGAGGGAATTCTAACAAGTTGAGAGTTTTGAGAGCAAGACAATGATGAGATTTAGGTGGGAGTGCAGCAAATCTGGCAATGTTGTTATAAGTAGTTTCAAGTTTCAAGAGAAGATTGGATTGTAGTTTAGTTAGTATTTGTGCAACATAAAAGAGATTCGGTAGGAGATAAGCATGAGCAAGAGTCAGTCTGGATTCATTTGACAATAACTTTTTATTTCTATATAATAGGCCACGTTTTTCATGGGTTTTCTTGATGCATTGGAACACATGACGGTCAAATTTAACTTGGTCATCTATAATAGCACATAGAAGCTTAGTATGGGATTTGGCTTTAGTGGTTGTGTAATTGAGGAATGTAATGGTAAACGTTGCTTTAAGGTGGAACAATGATTTTGGGAGGAAAAGTAGGAGTTTAATTTTGTTTAGTTTCAAGATAAGATGATTTTTAGTGAGCCAGTTTTCAATTAGGTTTTAGGACTTTTGAGTGAGGGTATGAAGGTCTGAGAGCGTATCAGATGTAGTGATGACAGTGGAGTCATCCACATATGTATAAGGGGTGAGAGTGGACAGGAGATATAAAGGTGATTAATAAAGATGTTAAAAAGTAAAGGCCCAAGTATTGATCTGTGAGTGACACCCGTCCTAACTGGGAGAAATGGGGAGTGAGAAGAAAGCCATTTAACAGCTTGCTGTCTGTTAGAAAGGTAGCTTTGGAACCACGAGACAGTAGATGAGGAAAGACTAAGGTTAGGAAGTTTAGAGAGTAGCATGGGGGTGAGAAACAATAGCAAAAGCTTTAGAAAGATCAAGAAAGACACAGGAAACTAGCTTGTTAACATCTCTTGCATGGGCTATAGAGTTTGTGAAGGCAATAAGGGCTGTAGAGGTACTATGGTATGAATGAAAGCCATGTTGTGTAGGAGAAAGCAGGTTGTTCTGTAGGAGGTAATCTAAGATTTGTTGATGTATGCATTTTTCAAATATCTTTGATAGCATGGATAAGATTACAATAGGCCGATAGTTAGAAAGTTCAGTACTATTTCTACCTTTGTGGAGGAGTATTGTGTTTCCATAGAGAGGGGACAGTGGATTCACTTGTAGAGCAGTTTATAAGGAATGAAATGGGGTAAGCTTTGGAATTGGCAGCAGTTTTTAGGAAGACTGGAGGCAGGCTATTTGCAGATGAAGAACAGGGTTTCATTTTTTTGCAGTAGATTTTTGATGAAGTTTGTGGACAAAGGTTTTAGATATAATTTGTTATCAAGTTTTGGAGGAATGGAGGCGTGCACTGGTTCTGTGGTGTTTGTAGTTTGTATGAGTTTGCTTATGATATCTATAAAGTATGAGTTGAAAATGGTACCAGTCTTTTGTGTAGTATTATTAGGGCAGGGATTTGGAGTGGAGGAGTTACCTGGATGTAGGATCTGATTAATAAAAAAATGCCAGAATTTTTTTTTATTTTTGTTATGATTTGTTTGTGGTTGATGGTAAAAAAGTTATTTTGTCTAAGTTTATTTATTTTTTAGTATGACTGCATAGTTCTTTAGATGTCTGGTAGTGGGAATGTAGTTTGTTTTTTTAGAGATGATATGTCATTTCCTATTGTCTCTAAAACCTCACTTTCTCCTCCTGAACATTATTCTGCATGTATTGATCCAACAAATTGCATTTTTTCTATGTAATTTCCTCCTTGCATTTTCTAAAGATCCCAGCTCTGGTTCTTTTATCTTTTTATAATATTTACTAATTCAATTACAGCTGATTTAAATTTTAATTAATAATTTCTATTATTTTTTAAACCAATATCATTAAACTTACCATCGCCTTTATATGGCTAGAAAATTCAGATCTTTCATCTCAAAAGAAGCATTCTCTTAGATACAACCATTTGTCCTCCCAACCTTTCTGACAGAGTACTTGTAGGAAATTTTTAAAATATGCCAATTCATTAAACTACCAAATAAATGTGTTCTCACTTAGCTCGCTGTTTCCCTTTACACATGCAGTAATTACTATTCACATGAGGAAAAATCCTCTGAAGTCTGTTTGAGGTATAAATTTACCTATGCAAACACTTACTAGAAACATTTCTAAACCTTCTAGACTTATATGACTATCTTGCTATGAAGATCAAGCTCATAGAAGACATTTGAAACCGTCATTTTGGTATCTTGGGTGTGTTTCATGGGCTTTATGCTTTCCTGCAGTGAAATTGTTTTATTTTGCTTTATTTGTTGAATTTTGCACATTTTATATGGTGGTAAACAAGACATATTAATTATTTTAGTAAGATTCTAGTTAAATATTTAGCTATTAATTAGTGTTTTCCTAAAAGCTGTCTTCTTGTAACATGTACTTTACACTTTCTCTGTGCAGTATTTTAACTTCTCTACATTTTTACTTTCTTATGCTAATTTATTTAGTTTATTTAAGTAAGTAACTGCATTTATTAGGCTTGTCATGGCTGTTCTTATTAACTGATGAGTAACTTCTGAGGGTTGGTAGCTAGATACCAGTACCCTTCTCTGAAACCAAAAGCACGCTGCACTAAAGCTAACATTAACATTGGTTCTTGCACATTATTTAGCTTACTTTTTTAAGACTGCAAAACCAATTGCAATTATCTTTGCTTGGTCTTGATGATGGCACACAGTACTATATTAAGAAGGTTGTAGCACCAGAAGCTGCAATTAGCGTGTCCCGGAAAAATATTAGTGTGTGTGAATACAGTAGTATAGTCACCTTGCAGTTATTATTAATATTCTAGCACTGTAATGTACTGATAGAGGAAAGCCAGAAACTAAAACTCTGCTCTGTGGTTGTTTTGTTTGAAGGTTTTTTGGGATTGGCTGGTGGCTGTCCATTGTACCTGGTAACAGTATATATTTTCTACATGCTCTAAAGGTCAAAATTGTGCAAGCAAACAAAACAAAATTCTTTTTGTTATTTGTTTACGAATATATACTGGATTTTTATTTGTTGTTTAGTAATATATATATATATATATATATATATATATATATATATATATACTGGATTTTTGTTTACCAGTATTTATTTTAAAACACGACAGGATCAAAGTGCAATAGTCCCATCCATGAAAATATTAGTGCTAGTAGCGTATCATGAGATCATTTTCCTGCTGGCCATAACATATTGGTAGTAGCCTGGCCCATACGATTTATTGGTCTGCAATAGTGCAGGTGCTGGTGCTGTAACTATACTTATGTAGCCTGCAAAATAATTTTGTCACCAAAAGTGTGTGTGTGTGTGTGTGTGTGTGTGTGTGTGTGTGTGTGTGTGTGTGCGCGCGCGTGTGTGTGTTTCTTTGCAGCCACTATTCTAAAGTATATATTGCATTGCAGTTATTTTTTAAGCAGAACAGTAAGGGATCAGGCAAAAATCACTTAATCCAAAGTATGAAAAAATGTCAAAATCACATCTGACAGAATGCAAAGCAAGGATTCAACCTGCACTTATGACCAAAGATGAGATGCAGCCCAATGAACTTAGAGACAGCTTAGCAGGAGCTATACTTGCCAGACATGCAGTCCATCTCTTGTGGACCTCAGAATGCACCTTGAACTGAGACTGGAGCTAGAAATAAACTCCTTGAGGCAGCTGAGCAAATGAAACAACTAGAGGTACAAAAGGAAAAAAAGAGCAGAGAGATAGAGACTGAGAACAGGGAAAGGCTGAATATACAGAGAATGGAGAAAGGATGAGAAAAAAGGCAGTGCCAGCATGAGGGGGAGGAAATGGTCCATTGCCACTGTGGCATGAATATTGGGGGTGGGGCAAAAAATGAGCCCTGGAAGTCAGTACTAAATTGCCTTCTCAGTATAAGGAAATGTAATATTTTTATAGTTTATATGATCATTTTAAAGTGTGTGTGTAAATAGACTAGACTCGGTTGGTAAAGTATTTAAACCCCTCAGCTCCAAGGTAAGGCATGGCAGTGAAACAATACAAACCTGATGTTTTGTGGAAAATTTATATATTCACACCAGATGAGCATAGGGAAAGAAATTTAATGAAGACATGATAACAGCCCAGGACTAGAGTGCTGGTGAATTAATTGCAGAACTAATTACCTAGTTGCAAAAGGGGGTGGGGTTGGGTGAATGAATGTCAAATCGTTGTCATTGTGTAGTTAATTAATCAAATCTGACTCTTTTTGACCTCAGGGGTTTTAGCATGCCACGCCTGTCTGTCAAGAAATGCTTCTTTAAGTCCTCACAAATTCATATTCATTACTTTAGTAATGCTGACGCTACAATGTAGCCTCTGCTGCCTCATTCTTCTTCTGCTTTCAGTTTTGCTCAGCATAATTGTCTTCTCCAGTGAATCCTGTTTTCCCAAAGTATCTGAGTTTTAATTTTTCTTTCATGTCTTACAGTGAATAAAATTGATTTATTATCTTAAGTATTGACTGGCTTAACTAGCATGCAATTCATTGAATTTTTAGAAGTTTTCTTCATCACCACAGTTCCAAAGCATTGATGCTACAGCACATGCAGTTCAACTTTCACAGCCATGTTATTATTAGGAAAACCATTACTTTATCTATCCAGGCCTTTGTTGACAATATGATGTCTTTGCCTTTAATCTTAACCAGATTTACCGCAGTTTTCTTCTAAAGAAGCAACTGTGAATATTGAATTATAGTAACGTATGTACTGCATTTCTGCCACATACACTGAAGGATAGCTAACTGCTGTTAGTAGTCTGCCATTGTTATGCACGTGCTCTTTTATTTCTAAGGTACTCACATGTCTGGTACCATCCTAAGTTAGTTTCACTTGTTTTCCTGCTCACTCTCTTTCTATACTACTTCCGCTCCTCCTCTCTGCCCTTCTGCTTATATTCTTACCCCTGTACAACCTAGTATACCTCTGACTGCTGTCGATCATTCTCACCCTTCTGGCCCTTACATGACCTTCTTTTCCCTTCTCCCCTCTGAGCTTGTCTGTTACATTTCTCCCTCAATCTCATTATACTCTGTTCACATTATACCATGCTTTGTAGTATGGCTCTGTAACATTGTTCTCTGTGTCCTATCCCTCTGCTGTCCTATTAACTTTTCACTAAACCCCTCTCTCTGTGTTTGTTTTACAGCCTGCTAAGCCCTTTCTTACTCGGATGCTTCCCCCAACCATGTGGAATCCACATTAAAAATACAGGGATTACAGTCCCTTAAGGAAGACCTCCTGGATGGACACTACACCAAGAATCTAGTGTACAACAGATACCTTTAGTGTGAGGATGATTGTTTTACTTGCTGTGTACCTCTGAACAGATTAGTTAGTGTTTAACTGTATGCTAGTTTTTCCTGCAGCATGCACATCAGCTGGCCATTACCGCCATACTTTTTAAACCCCGCTCGCATTATTTTAGTTAATAAATCGACTGCAATTCCATGAAAATGCAGTATAGATCCTTCCTATCCCAACCATTCCCCAAATTTTACCCAAGTAGCTCTTGAGCTCTGTGATATTTGCCTTACTTCTTGCCTATACTAAAGTCACTAGAGATAAAGAACCATCCCTCTTAATATTTCCTGACTGCTGCCAACTCCTAGTAGACACTTAGCTGAGACTCCCAGTAGCTCAGTGTGAAAGTGCACTACTGTCTCACTGATTGATTCTGGTGGCTGTTCATTTCCCCATCCTGGTTCTACCCACTCCATTCGCCTTGCGGGCTCGCTCTGCTCCCTTACCCTTCCCCCATATCCCACCCGCCCCCACTACTCCTACTTTCATTATAACCTTCTCTCTCCTCCCCTTCCCCTTTGAACCAATCCAATCCCAACCCCTCCACCTCCCATCCTCCACTAAATTAAATACCCCCTCCCCCATCCTAAACCTCAATTTTCTGTACTCACAGCTATACCCCTCCCTCTTACAATCGCATACATCCCTAGAATCCAGTTATTTCCTTTGTACTCATCTGACACCTATAAACTATGCCTTCTCCACTGCCGCAAAGTCTTCTCATCCCCTCCATAGGCTTACTACTTCTAATTCCTCTATTCCATGCTACCTCCTATTCCTCTTGCAAACTCCCCTCCTTTTTCTTATCCCCCTCCTCCACTTCTCCCTCCTATCCTCACTCTATCAGATCTCACTTACACACTATATCCTCCTTTATAGTTCAACCAATCCCACTCCACTACTTCAAACCAAAACTTTTACCCTCCTCAATTAAGTACCACATACCCAAAGCAATATTGTACTTTCCACATACCACAAGGAGCAAATCTAAAGTCCTGCTCCCTTCCTCTTTTGACTGCCTCTGCTTAGCAGGAGACATTCACCCCAACCCCGGACCTAAGACTATCACAAATCCCACTCCCCCTATCACAACCAATATTACCCATCATAAATATCTCAAGCTCCTTACCATAAATGCCCAGAGCCTAAAAAACAAAACAGCCTTCTTCCATGCTTGGCTTTACCATACTCTACCTGACATAGTAGCTGTCTCTGAGACTTGGCTAAAACCCTATATTACCGATTCTGAAATTGTACCCCCGGGATTTCAAGCACTCAGATATGACCGCCAAAACAAAAAAGGAGGAGGAGTAGCCTTAATTCACTCTAGCCTACTCTCCATCACTCCTTAGCAAAACCCCACTCCTCAGTTCAATAATGCTGAACTAGTCATAGGAATACTAAAAATGAATAACTATAAAAGTATTTGTGTCATGGGCCTCTATATCCCCCCTGGAAACAATACCACCATTCTTGAAGAAATTCTTCTATGGGTCTCAACAAATATTAAGCTTGAGACATACATATTAGAGGATGTGAACATTGACTGTTACAAAATCAATACTAATAATCCCTCCATATCTATAAATCTATTTAATTTCACTCATCTTACAAATGCCATTATCAGACCCAATAAAAACAAGCCCCCTGGTTCCACTCTGGACTGGATCCTAGTCTCCCACCCTAATAAAATCTTACATTCAGGCACCCTACCAGACTCCATGAGTGACCACTTGCCAGCTTTCATCCATCGAGCAACTCACTCTTCCCCACTCCTACACCAATATATTAATACTCGTAACCTTACAACCTTTAACCCTACAACTTTCTCCAATACCCTCAAACTAACAAACTGGGACAATCTAAAAACTCTTCCCCTAGATAAAGCCGTAGAATTCTTCAACACAACCTTCTTAGATATCCTGAACTCCCAAGCCCCATCTAGAACAAAACAAATAAATCCTAACTCCACCCCATGGCTAACTAAAGATACAATTTCACTTATGCAACAAAGAGACAAAACCTGGAAACTCTACCACCACAATAAGCACCCTGACACCATTCTAAATTATAAGCAGCTCTGCAACCTAGCCAAAATGCACATTATAAAAGAAAAAAAATACTATACTAAACTCCAGTCAAATCATTCCAAAAACCCCAAACAATTCTGGAACTCCAAAAATTCTCTTCTGAACCCAGGCACCAAAAACAATCCTTGTCCTGATACCAGTAAAACAGACACAGCAATAGCCACCTTATTCAATCACTTCTTTACCATCTCTATAGCAGAACTCACCAAGACCTTCCCTAATCACATCTCCTCCTCTCCCATCAAATCCACTTCCCCTACCTCAACCCAACCTTCCATCCCCAAAACTCCTCCCACATTTCATCTCAAACCCATCCCCACCTCTTACATACACAAACTTATCTCTAAACTTAAGCCATGCTCCAACACCCCTGACAATATCCCCTCACTCTTTCTAAAACTTGCAGCAGATAGTATCGCCATCCCTATTACCGTTCTCATTAATAGGTCCATACAAGAATCTTTTGTCCCCAAATTGTGGGGTGCAGCCTTTATCCTACCCCTCCACAAAGGAGGCAAGAATAATAACATCTCAAATGTCCGACCAATAGCCATTCTCTCCGCAATCTCAAAACTTCTTGAAAAATGCATCCGCCTCCAGCTCATGCCTTACTTTACCAATAATCAACTCCTTACCCCAACACAACATGGGTTCTGTCCTTGCCATAGCACTATAACTGCTCTTCTCTCTTTCCTAGACATAGTAAACCATGCCCGTGACTCTGGAAAAATTGCATCCACAGTCCTTCTAGATCTCTCCAAGGCATTTGACACTGTCTCCCATTCCCACATCCTGAATCACCTTTCTAACCTTAATCTCTCTCAGAATATCCTAACCTGGTTCAACAGCTACCTCTCTGACAGATCTCATAGGTTCATAGGTTCATAGGTTTATACTAGGCTATCTGCCCTAAGGCATTTATAAGCCTAGCCCAAAGTTTTGTGGCTTACGCCACCCCTTATATGAAAAAATACTGTGCCCATTAGTTTGTTGTGCCTCTGTCCAGCAGTGACACAGAGATGATTCCTGGGGTAAACCTACGATCTCCCATCCACAGGTCAAGATTTCTCTTGAACAGAGCCAGTGAGGTGCTCTGTCTCACATGGACCGGGATTTTATTCCACAGCATAGGGAGTCTCTGAGTGATAAATCTATCCCTCCAGCACATCCTATTTATATCCGTGCTAAGGTTTAAGTCGCTTGCTCTAGTGGTTTTGGTGGATTTGGATTTTTTGAGGTGGAGCATGTCCATTAATTCCGGGTTGGACATGGCCTTGTATGTCAGGCACATGTCACCTCTGAGCAGACGGTATGCGACTGAATAGAGCTGGAGTTTCTTCAACCTGGCAGCATATGACAGATTTTGGAGTCCCTTTATCCTTTTGGTGAGGAACTTTTGGGGTCTCTCCAATTGCTGCAGATGTCGGGTGAGATACATCCCGAATGGGGCATTGTACTCGATCATTGGTCTGATAAGTGAAGAGTACAGGGGAACAATGACCTCACTAGATCTGGATGTGAATCCCTTCATGATCAGCTGGGCAATGTAGAAGGTCTTTCTAACCACTTTAGCAACGTGAGTGTCAAAAGAAAGGCCACTGTCAACCTGGGTCCCCAGGTCCCTGATAACCTCTTCTGTGCTTAGTGGATTGCCGCCTATATGGTAGCTTGGGGTTACCTTGTTTTTCCCGAAGGGTATGACTATACATTTTTTGGCGTTTAACTTCAGGCCATGGCTCTGGCACCAGCTATCTGTTTCCATGAGTTCCTTCTGAAGGATATCCGTGTCCGATGCACTTTCCACTATGGCACCCAGTTTGCAGTCTTCTGCAAACTTTGTCAGCCAAAGTCCTCCCATGTTGGCCTGTACTTCTGAGAAGTAGATGCCGAACAATAGGGGGCCAAGGACCGAGCCCTGTGGGACACCACTTGTGACCGGCTTGGAGTCTGACATTGCGCCAGCAACTCTAACCCTGTGGGTTCTGTCCTTAAGCCAATTTGCAACCCATCTTGTGACATATGGGTTTACATTTAAGCTGGTAAGTTTTTCTACAATACCCCAGTGGGGTATTGTGTCGAAAGCCTTTGCAAGGTCAAGGTAGGCTGTATGGACTGCCTTTCCCTCATCAATGGCCTTGGTGACTGTTTCAAAGAAGTCGACCAAGTTCAAAAGGCATGATCTGCCCTTGACAAAGCCAAACTGGGTCGGGTCCAATGTCTGCAAGTCCCCTATATCTTTGTTTATGAGCTCCATTATGATCCTCTCCATAGCTTTGCAGACTAGACTTGTTAAGCTTATGGGGCAGTAATTACCAGGGTCCGTAGAGGCACCGCCTTTGTGGAGTGGGACCACAGTTGCCGTACGCCACTCCTTGGGCATGTATCCTGTGGTAAGGCTGAGATTAAACAGCTGCCTTATGTGCGGGTTTAATTCCTCATTTAGCTCATGTAGCACACAGCTGGGGACACCATCCGGTCCCATTGATGCTGTGTTTTTAGCTTTAGAGAGAGCAGCTTTCACCTGCGCATTTGAGATGTCTGGGAGGCTACACTCCGCTGGGATAGTTATCTCTCCTTTAGGGGAGCGGGGTGAAGTTTGCACTGAACCTGTCTGCCAGTATGTTGGCAATGTCTGTGGGTTCAGTGATTTTTGTATCATTTTGGACTAATTCTGAGCATATCTGGGAGTTTCACCCAGGTTCCTAACATAGCTGAAAAAGGCCTTATGATTGTCCTTTGAATCCATGGCAATTTTTCTCTCAAAATTGGCCTTAGTTGATTTTATGAGTGCTCGTATTTTTTACTAATAATGATCAGGGTGACTTCCCTTTTATGGATTTTGTTCTATCATGTAATAGCTTTCTCCTCTTATTGTAAAGTTTGTTAATGGCTGGGGTCCACCAGACTGGACGTTTGCCCTTTGTGGAAAGAGTCTTGGTTTTATTTGGGATTGCCTGATCCATGCAGTCCTGGAGGTGTTCATAGAAGGCATTTGTAAGGGCTTCCGCAGCTTGGGTTGTGGTTTCCACTGACTCAGGGGCCTTGAAGGATACCACACCAGTCTTGAGTAGTGTGAAGTTTGCTTTAGAGAAGTTCTTCACTGTGGTCTTTTTTGTTTGGGGTGGGGGCGGGATGTGGATTTCCAGTGAGATTAGTTTATGATCAGATCTCACCAATGAGGGATATACTTCGTGTGGAGCATTTTGTCCCCATGTTTGTGATAATGAGATCTAGTATATTTTCTCCTCTCATGGGAACAGTGACTAGCTGTTCCATGGCATTTGAATTTATGAACTCCAGGAAATGTTGGGCTAGAAAGTTAGGGCTTGAGTAATGTTCCCAGTCTATATTCGGGTAGTTGAAGTCACCCAATATGATGGTGTTTGGAGATACATTTATACCCTCCAGTGTCTTCAGGAAGGCTGTGTGGGGTTCCTGAGTTTGAGAGGGTGGCCTGTAGCATGCTACAATTTGTAGAGCAGTTTTGCCTATGGTTAGTTGCACCTGGATGGTTTCTGAAGCTTCGTGCGTTGCCACCAACCTGGAGGTGTGGGTATCCTTTATGAATATGGATACACCCCCTCCTTTTGTGGTGCGGTCCGGGTTTTGGGGCCGGAATGTATGATATGAGGTAAAACCTAATATTGCCGGGGTGCTCTCAGGAGCCTTGAACCAGGTTTCAGTTACAGCACAGAAATGGCAAACTGGCACCTCAGCCTTCCTACCTACCCCAACCGGGGTACCCCAGGGATCCATACTCAGTCCAATGCTCTTTAATGTATTAATTAATGATTTCCATGCAGCCATTCCTACCACTAAAATAGTGCAATATGCAAACGACTCAACTTTAGTCTGCTCTGCTTCTAATCTCTCAGAGCTCCAAGCACAAACTCAAATTGCCTTCTCAACTACTGAGAACTAGATGCTTCAAAACCACCTCTCCCTAAATGCCAATAAATCCAAAAGTCTACTTTTTTCTCCCTCAAAAACCCTTCCCCTGGACAAACACTCTTTCAATATCATTAGCCATGCCAACTCCACCATAGAAGTTGTTCCTTTTGCTAAACTTCTTGAGGTTACTATTGATGAACACCTGAAATTCAATGCACACATTCAGCTAAATATTAAAAAAACACATCAGAAACTAGGCATGCTATATTGAAACTCCCAATTTCTCTCCCCATCTACATGACAAACACTCACAACTACCTACCTACTACCATCATTACTGTACTGTGCACCCCTACTAACCAACCTATCCTCTACCATCTCTTCATAACTGGAAATTTGTTACAACAAAATCTCAAAATTTGCAACTAAATCTAACTACTCTTCCCTCCACTGTACTTCACTCCAACTGCTAAAGTGGCTAGAACTACCCAGCCTCCTTGACTACATCCAACTCACTACAGCTCACAAATTAATCTTTAAACCAACTATATGCCCAGCTCTGACAAACATCTTACCATCTTACACCCCTCCCAGAACCCTACGATCTGCCCACCAAAATAAACTTTCTATACACAAACCAAAATGTTCTGCTGGTCAGCTTCTCCTATCCCCTTCCTTAACCAAAAAATGGAACTTTCTCCCTCCCTCTCTAAGAATTTCTGAAAACTTTGAACACTTTAAAATCCAGCTCCATTCCTACCTCTCCCATAACTGGAAATATAATTTCACTCTGCCCACCTAACCTGCTAAAGACTCTTCTACATGTACTTTTACATCTACCTCTACTCCATGCTGTTTTCCTACACAGCTCCCTCTCTCTGAATTTAACGTAATATATCACCAGTACCTTTGAATGTATATATTATAAATATTGTACATACTTTTCTATCTGTCTTCTCTCTCCCCCTTCTGTGACTGATTTTCATTACTGCCTACATATAAATGTTGATGCTATCTAACAAAGATAACCAACACTGCCATGTATGCACTCCTCTTTCTCTCTTGTACAGCTGCCTCTCTCTGAAAACTCCAATATCATGAATGTATTTAAAGCAAATAGTGTACTTTCCAACTTTATTTCTCCTCTACTCTACTGCAAATTGTACTTACTGCAATCCTTCAAACATTACTTTTTATAACTATTCACAGATGGTTTAGAATTGTTAGTTTTTAAAACTATGTACACATTATCTACTGCCTGTGCCCATCTTAAATACTGTACTAATGGTTTCCCCAATATACTATGTAAATGTGTGTAATACATGTTCTTCTATTTTGCAATTGTACTTTTCTAAATGTCATGATATAATACTACTTTTTGTATTACTTTTATGTAATATGAAGCTTTTATCCCCGTGCCTCCACTGAAAACAGGCTCCTGGAGCCCAGTGGACCTCCCTGGTTACCGAACTGGAAATAAATAAATAAATAAATAAGAAGCAAGTGTCATTTAGTGTCATGGCTGCAATCACCATCTGCAGAGATCTCTGAGCCTAGAAAAATAAAATGTGTCACTGCTGACTCTTCTTACCCATCTAGATACAATAATAGATAGGGGGTTATGATATATACATTTTTTGATGTTGAAGCATACGTCAGATTTTGTACTTTCTACTTTCATCTTCATTAATAGATTGTTCGTGTCTTCCTCACTTTCACTCACTAGGGTAGTGTCATCTTCATATTTGAAAAATTTCTGCCGACAATTTTGATTCTAAAATCTGATTTATCAAACCCAATATTTAGTATGATATATTCAACAAATAAATATAATCTTGGTGAAAATCTGCAGCCTTGTCATACTCTTTTCTCAATCATCAGCCAGTTGGTTATTCAATTTTCTGTTTTAACTATTGTGTCTTGCTATGCATACAAATTCCTCCAGAAGAAAACATGGTGGCCTCATATTCCCATTGCCGAAGAACATGTCAGTTTAGCATGATCCGCAGAGTAAAAGGCCTTAGTAGTTATTAAAGCTGAACTGAATATTTTGTGGTACTTCCTGCCTTTCTACATTATCCAGTGGGTGCTGGCAATTTTTTATTTAGTGCCCTTGCTCCTTCTAAGATCTGCTTGAATATCTGGCAGTCCTCAGTCATGTTGAGAGCATTTGCAGGTCAGTTTAAGTGGGAGTGCCATTTTCTCATAGCATACATTGAGATGACCCGTCGAAAAAGCTCGTATTAAAACCTCAGTTAGTCAAAAAAAGACTGTAAAATTGTAATTTTTAGATACCACTCAGTGTTTTATGGCAGCTTGTTATTTAAGACTTCTGTATTTTCAGTCAAATATGGGACATTTGAGAGGTGTGTTTGGCTCAGTGATATATATTCCACAATTTTATTATTAAATAATTTTCACACCCAGGCTGAACCTAAAAATGATCCTTTTGGATCAGTGTTCTACCTCACTTAACAAATTTATAAATAAAAAATAAACAAACAGGGATAATTATACCCCTTGACTGGACATTACATCTGTAGCACTGGGCTTGATTCCTTCTGTCTGCAGTCATGAGCAGACCATGTAACCAGATACAGCTTGAGGGCTAACCCTAGTAAGAAGTGCTGCTGCATTATGTGCTAAGCCTTTACAAATGTATGAAATAATTGATACAAATAGCTGAGTAACTTTAGTGTTATATGCCATATAACACACATGGACACTTTAATATGCTGAGGAAAAAAAAACTGAGATTTCTGAGATGCAGAACTAAACCTACAGATCAGGAGTAAGTCCAAACCTACAGTACTTTGCAGTCTTTCTGTTCCAAGGTACGGCAATCTTAGAATTAGTGTGCAAAAGGAGGAAAGGTGTGTGGGACGCAACCCTCTATGTAAGGGAGTTTGCAAGAAGCCTCTTAATGTATGTTAAAAGTGCAGTGGCAAGTTTCAGGATTGATCATTACTTATGTAAATTGCAGTACATTTTTGCAGTGTTGTGAATGACAGGGTCAGGTCTTGAACTTCTGACAGGGAATACTGCATCCAGTGTGTCATGCTTTGTGACTTGGGTTGAAGACTTCAGTCATCTCCAGTGCCATTTATTTATTGGAAGCATAAACTGTCATGCTTTGTGTCCCTTATGGTCTTGTAATAGTCCATCTCCAAGTTCCTGAAGCTGTATATAATTGCAGGATATGCATTGCTGCTTTGTACTACACCCTGCCATTCAGTAGTGTAACCAATCTTCTCCAAACACCAGCACTGTTTCTTTCTACAAGTACTCAGCGTATCTTGAAAATGAATGCCAAATGGTACTACTGTACTATGCATCACAAATTTATATTATCGTAACTGTGAGCATCAACTAACAGATGAATCCATGAACATTTCATCTGTGTTGTACAACCTAAATGTACTGCATGTAGTGATGACAAAATCTAGTGAATGTATTCTTTGTAAGAAGTAAGCTAATAAAAGAATTGTCTTCGCTTATAGTGAAATAGGTTCATAGGTTCATAGATTAGTATTAGTCTAATTGCCCTTGTGGGCTATTTTAAGCCTAGCAAATGACCCCATGTGAGAAACAAACACTGCACCTTGTGTCTGTAAGGTAAACAGCTTAACCATTATTACCAACCTCCCACCCTTTGTGCTTTCATTTGCTTTTTTATTGTAATGTGATTTCATTTCATTGGTTTGCTGCAAAATATTTAAATGCTCAAAAACAGGGAAATACTTGATTGCATAAAGTAAGAAAAAGCAAAGAGTGGTCAGAAGCTAATACCATTTCTAGATAACATAAAATCAGAAGGAAAAATTGTTTTGATTTTGATTTTTGCTTTCTAAGCAACTGTGCAATAATGGAACAAACAAGTACTTTCTCATCAGATAAGTGAAACATTCACACAGAACAAAAAAATAAAAAAGAAAAGAAAAACAGATCCAGCATATAACTTTCAATCAAAATTATTACCACTTTTGTCAACATTAACACTTTTATTTTCAGTAGACATTTAGTCCCACAAGCACTCTTTATAAGATGATATTACACATAAAACAATATTAAGATCCAAAAAACCATTTAAACAGTAGTAATATATCATGATTAAACACAAATAAAAAAACTGAAGCAAAAGCTGTAAACCAGCAAGAACAGATAAAGCAAAAATGCCCCTCCACTGCAAAATATGAATTTACCCTGTAATGAGACATAAAAATAATAAAGTAGCAATAGCAGTGGATGATAATAAAATACTTAATGGCATTGGAAAAAAATCATCTTAGTTTTCTTACAGTAGATGCCTATAAAGTGTTTCATCTGGTAAACAGAAGTACAGAATGACAGTTTTACATCCTTCAGGCATACCACAATTTATTACAAATATATTTAGGACTGTGTTTAAAGAGACACAAGCTTATCTTACCATTGTCACAGTTTTAAACAGTAAAATTGTATCAGACCAAGAAATCATTTACTACCCACTCACTTTATAATTAGTAATGAACCTTCTGCACAACTAATAGAAATTAGAAATTACCAAGTATGGAAACATTTATTTGCATTTATAAAATGCACTAATATTGTAAAAACATCACTGCTCACGCAAACTGCATTCAAGAGTCCCGAGTAAGCAAAGTTATATCAGGAGATATACAGTCTTAGCTGCTCTTCTGGCCAGTTCCTTTTGTTTTCCCATGTAAATGTTTAGCAAATTTATTCTGCTATGAACAGCAAGTTTACACAAAACAATTCATTAATATGCATGCTAAGCTTTATTTTATTCTCTTCCTTATTTCATCTGCTTGACCAGATTTCCTTCCATCACTTGCATATGTGTTACCACAGATTTCTTCCTTCTAATACTACTTTTTTTTCAGTTTCAGTTTGTCACACAGGTTGGTTTAAATAGGTAAGGTCTGCCTCTTCTAAACTCTTTTTCTCTGTATTCCAGTTCTTCTCTTCTAGCCCCATTTGTATGATTATTCCCTGATTCAGGCTTTTCCTAATGTCCATTCTAGGGCTAATTTTAGCTGCCCCCTTCTTTTTATTTCATCATTTTGCATATTGACAGCTTGATCTGATGGGTCCTTCTCTCTGTTTCATCCATTGGTATGCCATATGGTAATTCTCTGACCTGTCACTGATGGATTTACTACACATCAACTAGTCAAATGGCATCAGCAATATTTGGTTTAGGGACCTAAACCTCTTCTACAACATCAACAGAACAGTCTGGAGGGACAGATGTATTTTACAGACGATATCTCTTCTGTGGAACAGACTCCCCATCCAGATAAAGCAAAGTTCATTCCTGCACATTTTCAAGTGCAACTTAGATCTATGGAAGGGAAACAGAAAATTTACCTTAGGACTTCCTGCTGTATTATAATGTGGTATGATTCCCATTATTGTTATTGTTAATATGGATCAGGGGTGGCCCGTGCTATTGGACTGCCGGACTGCAGACCACCCCCAGCTGTAAAAATAAAGAAAATAAAGAAAATAAAAGATAAAAAAAATAATTAAAATTCGCGGACTTTTGCGCATGTGCACTAGTCCGGACTGCTGCTGAGACAGTCTGGAGCATGCGCAGACTGTTTCAGCAGCAGTCCAGACTGGGAAAGAGCAGTGATCCCAGAAGTCTATGCAGTTGTAACTGCATAGACTGTCACTGGAAATGGATCGGACTTGGACTGCAACGTCGGCAGGCTGGAGTCTCATCGGGGGAAGAACATCTCGCGTGGTGGATGTGCGCCAACAGAAGTAATGCGCGGGTAGGTTTGGTGGATGTGCTCCAATGGACGTAATGCACGGGCAGGTTTGTAGTGCACTAACAGCTATGGATTTAATGGCACAAAGGTATGGGATCTACATCGCTCCAGATAAGGTGTGTGTGTGTGTGTGTGTGTGTGTGTGTGTGTGTGTGTGTGTGTGTGTGTGTGTGTGTCTGTCTGTCTACAATTTGACCCTAGCAGTAAGATGATTCTTTGTATAATGGTATTTGTGTTTATGTAGGCTTGAGGAAATTTTGCCAAAAACACAAGGAATCCTCCCCCCAGTTCTACAGGGGAGGGAATTTTTGAGTATATTCTTAGCATTGCCAGAAACTCTGTTTAAGGAGGCTGTGTGTGAAATAGAGCTAGAGATGGAAGTTGCAAGTAATCTTAGAACAGATATCAGAGACATTAGCAAACAGACTTTTAATTCAACTAGGCCATGCTCCTGAGCAATTATTCTATCAATACAAGCATTTGTACTAAGAAATTGTGGAGTGAGTTGATTTGGAGGTATTAGGGGGCCACAATAGTGAGTAGTAGTCCTTTCTATGGAGAAAAAGGTGCCTGCAAAGCAAGAAATATGTGCTGACCATATGGTATCATAAAAGGAGCTGCCTGAAATTCAGCATGGAAAAAACAAAACAGAGAAAACATTAGAGAACCATGAGGCTTCAAGTCTTCTGCAGAAGCAAATAGAAGTGAGAATTAATATGTATAACTAACAGGGTGTATAGGGAGACAGTCCCTTATGTGGGGGTGCAGGGGGTGTCTTGTGCCCTCCAAAATAATATTTTTTTCCTGTCATTGTGAGGGTTTGCCCCTGTTACATTTATGTACAGGAAAGTCAGCATTAACTGTGTTGGGTTATGAGGGAATATCAGGATTCAATATGTGGTTTTAAGTGGTGCGTAACTCAATAATAAAATACACAAATAAATGGCTTACAGCTATAATGTGCCATTAAACTTACTTTAGCTTGTTTAAGCTACACTACTGGTAGGTATACCTGCAGAGGTGGGGGGGGTGTGTGAAAATGCCACAGTTGCTATACACTGGTGGCTAGAACAAACTCATGGTGGTGTGGTAGGGAATACCTCAGGCTTGAACGCTGTACCTTGTATGCAGGTGTTAAGGACCTGAATTCCTTACCCACCACCATTTGTAAAAAAAATTGCAGATTTCTGCCTCATATTTGATCTGATCTGTTCCTCATAATATCTGTGGTTTCTAAATGGTGCAATGCTTGATATTTGATGGTGCAGTGGTAGCATTGTTGCCTTACAGCTGCAGGTTCTCAGGTTTGATTCTTGGCTGGGGTGGGGTCTGCATCTTCTCCCTGTGTTTGTGAGCATTTGCGTTTGTGTCCTCCCTTGTTACAAAGACATGTCTGCATTATTTCTTCCTGGGCCTCTGCTGATAATTGTATTTTATGTTCCAAGTCAGACTGTCCTGATTAACAAATGTTGAATAAAACTGACAGGTATTTGAATTTCAGACTTCAGGTTTCTGAATGTTTAATTCTTTACATATTTGATGGTGCAGTGGTAGCATTGTTGCCTCACAACTGTAGGTTTTCTGGTTTTATTCTTGGCTGGGGTGCTTTCTGTGTGGAGTCTGCATCTCATCCCTGTGTTTGTGTGGATTTGCTCTGGTGTCCTGCCATTTTACAAAGACATGTGTCTGCAGTATTTCTCCCTGGGCCTCTGCTGAAAATAGTTTTTGTTCCGTCAGACAGGCATTTGAATTTCAGACTTCATATTCTTCAGAAAATACATAGTAACACAACCTTTTATTCTAGCAATTTTCTAAGTTTATAAGATGAATATTTGAAATTTGTCCTTATTTTTGGGACTGTATTACCCCATTATTGGCTTTGTCCGGGTTTTTTGTGCTAAGGTTGACAGCTATGGCAAGAACTGAATTCACTGAATATGTTTGAGGGCTGTATTCCCTCATTACTGGGTTTGTCCAGGTGTTTTGTGCTAAGAGGTTGACAGCTATGGTGAGAACTGAATTCATTAAATGATAGCCATTTAAGTTTCAGTCTTCCTCTCTTTCACAAAGCAGCTGATTTGGCGTAGTGGTATGTTGCTCTGACTGTTTTGCACAGGGACCTTGGCAGTAAAATGTATGGTGGTAACACAGTATTTTTCTTTCACAAAGCAGGTGATTTGGCATAGTGGTATGTTGCTCTGACTGTTTTGCACAGGGACATTGGTAGTAAAATGTATTGTGGTAACACAGCATTTTATTCTAGCAACTTTCCAAGATTATACAAGCAATGTTTAATGTGTCCCTGGTTTTTGGGCTTTTGACCCCCTCCCCCAATAAATTTGGCTTTTTCCAGATTTCTTGTGCTGCGAAGTTGAGATGCAGTTGAGTATTGAGTAGATTTTACAAGGAGCTGTGAGCTGCAGAGGAAGAGAAGTTTAGTGCTGCTTATGCTAAGTCAGCATGCATTGTTAATAGCACAACAGGTTGTGCACTTGCTTTTGATGCAGAAGGTTGTTGGTTCTACTCTCACAAGGGGTAAATGCTGCCGTACTGAGAAAGTTAAGATACTAACTATGAGCCTGCTATCAGTTTGCCATCCATTTCCTATTGCAATATTACTAGCTTATCATTTTTAATGTAATATAGGCAATTTATTCCTCAGGGGCATCAGACACTTTATTTTTTTGATGAAACCATGAAATATAAAAGTGTTTGCTAGCAGCAACCTCTTCATTAGTTACAGATTTATTTAATGTGGAATTATTTAGATGGCTTTTTCACTTCTTCAGAGATTGTGCATATTTACTGATAATGGTGGACTGTAGAATTGTGCATATTTACTGATAATGATGGACTGTAGAATTGTGCATATTTACTGATAATGGTGGACTGTAAAATTGTGCATATTTACTGATAATGGTGGACTGTAGAAGTTTGAGTAGACTTTTATTATGGAAATGTTCTGAAATGGGCAGTTTTGTCAGTATGGGTGCATGTATTTTGTTTCATTGTTTACTGGAAAGATGTTCTGAATTGGGCAGTTTTGTCATTATTGGTGCATGTGTTTTTGTTTCATAGTTTACTGGAAAAATGTTCAAAACAATAGGAAGGTGTATCAAAGAGCACATGTATGTTTCATATGCAAGGGGGCTATGATTTGAAAACAGTCCAGAATTAATCTTTATCTGCCACTGGTAAAATGTATTTTCTTTGAATGTGGGTTTCAATGCTGTTTCAATGAATGTGAGTTTCCAGGGCAGAGAAGTTTTAATGCTAAGTTTGTTTAGCAGATGTCTTAGTGTTTGTGTTGTAAAATGCAAAATAAAACTTTCAAATGAAGTCCAAATCATCATAGAAGTAAATCAGTATGCACATTAGTGTTTATGGTAAATGGAGTGAAATAGCCAAGTAATGGATCATTGGAATGGCTGCAGGGGGAGGCTCCATTCGACCATAATTTTGTGGGGGGGAAGGGCGGCAAACTTAAAGACAGCCCCAGCTGAACTATACCTCCCAACTGTCCAGATTTTCAAAGAATGAATAGATTTTTGCTTCTTATTTTTGGTTTGTTCCTCATAAAATTTATGGTTTTCTGGCAAATCATTTAGGAATTAAGTCACTAAATAATGACACACTGAGTTTCAGACTTCAAAACCTTCAGAAAAATGCATGCTAAAGTAAGACCTGTTGTTCTATCAACTGTCTCAGTTTATACAAGAGCAATTTTTAGTACTGTTTATATGTTCCCCCAATATATTTGGCCTTGTCCAGATTTATTGCATTAACAGGTTGAGAGGTACATGCAAATAAATTGCTTTGTAATATTAGGCATAGCCAAACCTCTCAACTGTCCCTGAATTTGGCTCAGAATGTTGCTCTTTCTCCTAATAATCCCTCTGCAAAATAGCAATTTTGGAAGAAAACATGGAGGGTTTACAATTAAGAAATAACTGTAATAATCAGAGTTATAGATTACTTTTATTTCAGAAATGCATGTAGATTCTTTTATTTTGTCAGCTGCTCAAGTTAGCAGTACTAATATTAAAGTGTCCCTTCTTTGACAGGTTCCCAGCTGTATTGTGTGGCTATTTTATATTTTTACATCACATTTTTGGTCCATTTTCATAAAATTGTGTTTTTTTGGCAAATTAGTGACAAATCATTAAAGACTGAAGTTAGAAAATAATGACAGACATTTGAGTTTCAGATTTCATACCATTCAGAAAATTCATACTAATGCAAGACCTATTCTATTATCTTTCTAAGTTTATAAGAGCAATATTTCAAAATTGTCCTTATTTTTGGGCCTTTGTCCCACTTCTTTGTATGGCTTTATCCAGATTTCTTGCTCTGAGGTTGAGAGGTATGACAAATGTGTCAGGGCCATCACAATCTGCCAGAGACATTTCAAATTGTGACATACTTGTTGCACCCCACTCCCCCATGTAGTGACTCTCCATGTGTCGAAGCAAGGTAAGGAGTAGTTATGCAGTGTAAATGTGCAGAGTAACCCCTCCCATCCAAGGTAGACACAAGTACTAGAGTGGCTTTTCATCTGTCCTTGATTTTTGCAGAATGGTCTGGTTTCTGTCATATTTTTTGTACTGTTGATTTATGCTTATTACTCAAAGTGCCTGTTGCTCTGTGTTTAAGTAGCAATACTTTAATGACCATCAGGTAAGCTTGGCTGAGATCGTAAGATGCAAGTAAGCTTTAATAAGCATACTGTTAAAGAATTGCCAACATTGAAAGCCTTTTTGTTGTTGCCATGTAGAGAATACTTAACTAGATAATGTATAAGCCTTGGTATTGAAATGTATATGACAGTATTTGTAATAAAGGACAGGATTACATTATTTTAAGGAGCTCATTACACTTGGAGACTTCCAATCATCTCTGCAGGCTTTACCCGTAAACTAAAGAGAATGCCAATCGTGCGGTCCATAACCTATACAGTAATCCTTTTAAGCAGTGTATCTTGAGCTTATTTCTTGTTTGCTTTTCATTTTTTACTTTGATCATGTTTTCCCCATGAAACAAGTAGATAGTTGTCAGGCAGCAGGTCTTTTTTTGGATAAGAAACATTTTTACAAGTGGGGGCATCAGAGATGTCTACTTTCAGCATGTTACTTGGTACTTTAATAAAGCTGAATATAAATTATAATTAGAACTGCAGTGCAAGAAGTGGTTTGAGTTGAGTGCTGCTTGTTTTTCTTATACTTGATTTTGACTGGCATTCCATTAATGTATTTAAAAAGTAATTTATTTTTTCATGCCTCACAACCTTTTTGTTTCCATCTAGATATTAAGTAAGCTGTCATGCAGCCTGTGCATTGAAATATTTTTATTCTTCTACACTTCATTTTGTCTTGATTGTACTCTCATAATGACGGTTTGGCACCCAGGGCAGTGTATTTAGTTAATTTTTGTGGTTTTGAGCATAGCTCCTCCCCTTTCTAGTTGGCCGCACCCCTTCCCATTGACCCCACCCATTCAGCTGTCTCCTGCAGCCCCCTTTGATTTGAAGTCACCAGCCGCCACTGATATGATACTATATAATTACTGACCATGGGATGGGTAAAGGCCAGTCTGTAACCAAATGGGCTAGGTTATTTTGAGCACAAAAAGGGAAACTGATTAGGCTTAAAATGGCCCACAAAGTCAGCTATCCTAGTACTTGCCTATAAACCTGCAGTTACATTTTTTTCCTCCGCTTTCCTTTCATTTGTCTTGCTCAAAGAATCGTGCTGTTTCTTACAAGGTATGCTGCTCCTCCCCTGCATCCTCTGTCTTCTTAGTTACTTGGTAATCTGAGTGTTTTAAAATGTCAGACATAATATTTACCTACATTTCCTTTCTATTTCCAGTCCCCTCAGCAAAAGTTTTATCTGTGTCCTGGCCAACCTCCAATAAACTAAAGGCTGTCCGGTTGCCCCACACTGTGAGTCCCTGCATCGGTGGAATGCTAAAGTGTTTTCAGCTAAACTAGTGCATGTTAAAGTTGTATTTAATCTGTCTTCTAAACTGAAAATATTTTTGGTATAGCCTTTCACTGTAAGTGTGCACACTACTGGTCTTCCCCATTTCTCTTCCTATTGTACTCCTAGGCCAATTACTTAAAACTGCTTTATTTCTCTTGGAGAAGGTTTACCTATGTACCTGCAGCCCATACTTTTAATGTTTTCCCTATATAAGTGGTGGTCCTTGCCACCACACTGTACTAGATTAGTAGCTCAAAATTTCTAGTTATTAGAAAGATACTGCAATACTCTGACCTGGAATTGACTGAACTTGGTTTTCCTGATTGTTTTCTTGGTAGCGAGCCTGGTCCAGTTTTCTGATCATTCTGCTCCATTCCCTTACCCTAACCCCATTCCCACTCACCCTGACATCATTTCCTTTTATAGCTAAACCTGCTTTGCCCCACCTTTGTACTAGTCAATAGTCATCCTCACTCCTCTACTTATACCCCCATCACTATTAACTGTAACTCCCACTCCCCTCCCCTCCTGCATCTTACCTGCTATTAACTCTTTCAGTTACTTATGTAATAAAACTCCTTCAATCAATCCTGATTTCTTCTACTAACCTTAAATAAATTCTTTACTCTTTAATTCTTTCTGACCTGAAACTAAATCATGGCTATACCTTTCAAAACTATATTTATCTCCCTTTTTTTTCTAATTCTTTTCTCAGCTCTAACCATTTACCATAGTCCTCACTTGTTTAACACCCCATCTCCCACACTCTCTTATCCCACTACCCACCATGCAAATAACTATTCCACCCTTTTTGTCTCCTCTGTCATCAACCATTCCACTATGTCATTTCACAAATTCAGAGTATTGTACATACCAAATGTCCAACCTCTCCTCAAAACAAAACATCAGTTCCTTTGCAAATGTCTGTTCCTACAAATACTTCAAAGGACAATACTACTGTTATCTGGTGATATTCACCCCTACCCAGGCCCTTGCCAACAGCACTCTAACCATACTTATAGAGAAGCCCCCTTCTGTCTCACAAATAACTCATTATGATCACAAGCTTCCAAAAATCATCTTTTTTGTCAATGGATATACAAAGCATTGTCAATAAAAGCACTATCCTTCACATCTGGATTCCTCAATAAAACCCAGATATACTTCCCCCTACATGAAACATGGCTAAAACCTCATATTACAAACTGTAAAATTTTACCCGCTGGTTATAATATTCTTTGACTGGATAGAAGCAAAAACAGGGTGGAGAAGTAGCTGTACTCTACTCTGACCATCTCTCTCCTCCTTACAATAGCTATCCCTGATTTCTGCCCTGCTGAAATACCTATAATAACCTGTAACATAAATCAACACAAAAAATTGCCATTGCAGTGATCTGTATAACACCAGGAACAAACACTCCTAGACTCTAGCAGTATCTTTCTAGGATTTCTATATCCATTCCCTATGAAACCATCATCTTTGTGGATAGGAATATTGATTAGAACCTTGTTAATACTGCCACCCCTAGCTATGCTATAAACCTTTATGGCTTTACCCAGCTGATGACCTCACCCATGCACCGGCAAAAAAATTCCCATAACAGCTTGGTCATTGACTGGATATTAGTATCCAACCCCCAGTGCTATCATAACCCTTCCACTCTACCTAACTCCATTAGTGACCACCTCCCTATCTCAGTAGTAAGACACTGTCCCATTCTTAACAAGAGCTACCAATACAAAGAGTCTCATAACCTTAAAAACTACAACCCTGTCACCCTTAATGAATTACAGTCCAAAGTAAACAGGTCATTCCTACACACATTGGGAGGGAACTCTATATTTCTCTATATAGAGGGTTGGGAGGGTGGCCTAATGGTTAAGGTGTTTGCCTTACAAACACAAGGTGCAGGGCTTGAGTCTTGCAAGGGGCAATTGGCTAGGCTTAAAATGGCTCACAAGGGCAGTTAGCTTAGTACTAACCTATGAACCTATGAACATTACCCCTTGATGAGGCTGAAAAAGCTTCAGCAATATATTCCTAGAAACACTTAACACATTGGCTCCTAGTAGAAAAATTAGGCTAAAATGTAACTATGCACCATGGCTAAACCAGGCAACTCATTCTCTTATGAATAACAAGACAGTGCCTGCAGAGCATGGAAAAAAATAACAACTCAACTTTCTACCTGAACTTATATAAACAGTTTTGAAACCAAACAAAAAAGCAGGTCCTCCTACTGGACAAAATTTTTTTATCAAAAATCTCTGAGCAATCTACATTCCAACCTGAAGAAATTCTGGCACTCAATAAACAAATTAGTATCTCCACGAAACCCATCTTTACTAAACCCCTTCCTTAGCAAACCTTCTAGTGAAACTGCAACTCTACTTAACAACTTTTTCATTGAAACAATAGAAACGCTTACTAAACCAAATACTCTTGATATTAAGATTCCACATCCCAACTCATCTCTTGCCTTGTTCTCCCTAGCACCCATAGCAACTTCCTTCATCAGACCACTTAAACTCAAACCCTGTTCCCCATCAACCGACAAACTCCCTCCATTATTTTTCAAATATGCAACCAGACCTGTAGCATACCCTGTATCTATACTTATCAATAGAGCTAGCCAACAAAATACAGTACTAGATATCTGGAAAAAAATTCTTCATAATACCCCTCTACAAGGGACAAAATTCTACAGAACCCTCAAATTGCAGGCATATTGCCATACTATTCCCCTTATCCAAGATAATGGAAAAATGTATACAAAGACAAATACTAAACCATCTCTTGCACGCAAACCTAATTACACCCACACTGCATGGTTTCTGACTGCCTTCCTATCTTTTACATACAACATTGCCCAAGCCAGAGATAATAATAAACTTGTATCAGCTCTATTCCTTTACCTATCTAATGCATTTGATACTGTTTCCCATCCCATCCTCCTAAATAAACTTTCCAACCTACAACACTCTACCTCTACTACCTCCTGGTTTAACAGCTATCTCCCAAATAGATATCAGTCTGTCAGATGGCAAACATCCTTCTCCCCTTTCCATCTTGTTAAACCCAGGGTTCCTTGGGGCTCTATCCTGGGCCCCCTACTTTTTAATAACCTGCACATCTCCTGACACTACTCTACCTTAATACAGTACGCAGACAATTCCACGATTATTAACACTTCTGACAAAATCTAAAATCTCCACACTGTCACTCAACAATCTCTGCACCTAGTAGAACAATGGCTAACTGAAAACAACCTGCTTCTCAACCTCAAAAAGACCAAGCTTCTCCTTTTCCTTCCAAAAAATCTCAATCCAGCTAAAGACAACTTCACCATCTCATCCTTAGATAATACAATTAACAGTGCTGAACCAAACACCGATTGCTTGAAGTTATTATAGACAACCAATTAAAATTTGACTTGCATATCTTAAACTGTATCAAAAAGTCCAATCAAAAACTAGGTCTTCTGTACCACAACAACAAATATATGCCTAACAAATCTAGGCCTATACAAACTCACACATTTATTCTACCATCCCTTCTATATGCTGCTCCCATACTTACTAACCTCCAAAATAATCTCTTAATGAAACTAGAAACCACTTATAACAAGATAGCAAAATTTGCAGCCAGTAATAGCTACAAATCCCATCACTGTATATCCCTGAAAAGCTTAAGATGGCCTGAGGTCCCCCTACATGCTTTAAATATCACAACTACAAACTGCACATAGCATCCTGAATAGCCCCATCTCCTGCCCTGCCCTTACATCCATACTTACACCCTACACATCCAATCGTGACCTCAGAAGCACACAACAAAACCTACTTCAGGTGACCAATCCAAACAAAAATATTGGAAAAATACTTTACAGTCATTCAATCGCATACTCATGGAACAAACTTCCATTGTCCCTTCACTACTCGACCAAAGGTGACAAATTCAAAAAGCAACTAAAAATTCATTTCCAACATGCATGGATCTGTACTTGTCAGGAAATAACCTAATTAATTTTTCTTTTTCTTCTCCCGATTAACATATCTGTCTGGTATTTCCTATCTAAACTGTTTACACATATTACTCTCGCTGCAATTAATCCTTATGCTATTAAATGCACCTTTGATGTAGTATGTCAAGATGTTACTCTGAATTATATATTACATATTAGAAAATATTTTTTTTTATTTTAAGGCATTGTTATATTTTCTTGTATATAACTTAATGCTAACCAAATTTCTCAAACATATTGCTACTGAATTCTCAAATTACTGTACTTTTGCCTTGTAAATATTCCTGTTGAACATTTCACTTTCTTTGTTTTTGTACTGTTAAGTATCTTACAACTTGAATTGTTCATTTTTTTTTTTTTACTAATTAATTTCCTGGAGCTTTTCTCCTCGGGTCATCACTGAAGAAGGGCTATCTGGGCCCAGTCAGACTAACCCAATTAATAAATGTAAAAATAAATAAAATAAAAATAAACCTATAGTACATATAACTTTAGGTTCAGTCAGATCTATGCATAGCAGTTTTCCTTCATTTCATCCAATAACTGGGTTTGTAAAGTAGTAAAATTGAGGAACCATTCAGCTCATCATAAGCTAAGCTCATAGATATTCATCCCTACCATGAGTAATCTCAGCAGTTGCTTATAATGTTTGTGGGGTGACAGGAGCAAGTTCACCCTAAAACACTGATGATTATCATACTCATTTCATCAGCTCCCATTTTGACAAGGTAAATTATAGTGGGTTGCACTGAATTCATGAATCTTCTTGCATTTCCTAGTATTCAAAGCAAGATCACATTTCACTGTTAATTTCAAATTTTGTCTTTATTAATTTCTGGAAAATGCTACTAATGCAATTTTGTATGAAATGTGTGTAGCCATATAAGCAAAGGTCAATACTGCAGGTAGGAATTTGAGGTGGGAAGAGAGCTGGGTCCAGCCCCACCTGCCAGCATGCAGAACCATGATTGAAGACAATGCTGCAAATCAGTTTCAGTGATAAAATGAGATGGTGGCAAAATAGCTATTATCTTGGAAATGGACATCATAAAAAGCAATAAAGGCATTGTTCTACTTAATGTTAGAACATACTGTTGATGCAGTAAAAAGGTAAGTGTTTTATTCCACTGAAGTTTTGTATTATAAATGGATGATATTATCAAGAAGTCAGGACTGGATCCAGGACAAGGTGATCTAGGCAGCTGCCTAAGGCCCATTGATGGCTGCTAGGCCCTATACATGGCCTGATCATGATCAAATGGAAAGCTAGGCAGTATAATGTACTGGGGCCTCCCCAGTAACACCAGTATCCCATTACTTAGCTGTCTGTATGCAAATACCATAAAACATAGTTCAATCTTTACACTGATAGAAATTTGGATTTACATTTATTTGAGTGATAAAGCTGCTTGCTGTTTTACCTACTCCATTCTGTTTTCTGTTTTAAGAAATCTGCCTGGCCTGGTGTTTTTTGTTTTATCTGAGAAATAGACACAAATTAGCTAGGCTGCACATTTCACATATTTTTTTCATTGGTTAAATTGTCTGACTGATGCTTAAATAGGCAGTGAATTTCTGGGACTTTGTCTTTTTTTCTGAAAAGATTTCAAGCCTCCTGCATAAATGAAAGCACTGCTGGTGATTCCTTGCTAGTTTTTTACCCACTTACTCACCCCTTTGTTGATCTGCTTTTTAAACCTGATGAGTTTAAACTGCCCACCCCTACTGTAAAACGAACTTAATAAGCTCCTCCTTTTCTATACAGCTGTTGATATCTTGAATTATTTATTTGCTTTTTCTTGTGCTAATATTGCAAAAGCACATTTTGCCTCTCATTGTCTGTTCTACTGATTTACTTACTCTGAATTCATTATCTAGCTAGCAATTGGATAAAGTAGTGTATTTTTACACTCTAGTGAGCACTTGTTTTTACATCGAGAGGTCAGTGGATTTTCCATCTAGTGCACTGGGAGGTAACCTGGTCTCTTTAGGTTGGGGAAACACTTGAGATTTCTGCATATAGTTTTATTGGCAAGAGGGCTTATTAATCAGCTTATCTTCTTTTTAGTGCCTTAAGTAGCATTCTGCCTACTCCAAGAATGATGCCATAATGTAAAGAAAAAATGACTGACTTGAACAATTGGCTAAGTTTCTGGTGTCAGTACAAGGTGATGCAATATCTGTCAGCCTGGAAAGGCATGGTCAACAGACCATACTCCTTTGCCAGAGATGTCTTGCACCTGTCTCCTCTAGGCTTTTGGATACTGGAAAAGGTATTAGCCACCCCTATCGTGCCTTTTTTAGGCAGTGTCAAATAGCCAACCTCCCAATATAACACAATCCTCTGTATCTCTATATAAACTCAAGGTACTGATGCTTAAAGCTAGGTGCCTAAACAAGAAGCTGAACTCTCTGGAAGCTGTCCTCACTTTGGAAGATGCTGATGTCTGTGCAGTCACTGATACATGGTTCAAAGGTGTGGAAAGCACCCTGGCAATGCAGGGCTACAATTTCTTCCATACATTCGGACCACAAACTAAGCATGAAAGAACCAAAGGAGGAGGGGTAGCCGTCTTTCTTAAGGATAAGTACACCTCAAGACTGGTCAAACAGTATGACTCTCTTGAGGTCCTCCATGTCCAATTAACTATAGATAAAGCCCCCTACCACATTATAGCTAGTTATAGATATTCCACCAGGAAATAGGAAAAGCATAATACATATCTGGACTTCCTGGAGTCACTTGCCATACAGTCCAACACCTTACTTATGGGTGATTTTAATTATCCTACCATTGACTGGGAAACATACACAGCCACAAATATGTTGTCTCAGTGGTTCTTGGACTTCGTCAAAGCAGATGTTCTGGAACAGCTATTCAGCACACCCACAAGAGGCTCAAATGTCCTGGACATAGTACTTATTAAAATGGCAGAGCATCACCCCCCCCCCGGAGGAATGTCTTCCATTAATCAGTCTTGTCTGATACAATTATAAGACCAGAGACCCCATCAAGCTCAAAAATGCTTAAGAATTTTCCTAAGACAAATTACCTCCTACTAAGTGATGGCATAAGATGTTTCAAAGCCCCCTCAAATGCAGATAACACAGACTGCTATGCAGAGGTGTACAGCAATGCCCTGTATAACGACTTAAGCAGTTGTATAGAACTGGCTGTACCTGACCTAATTAAAAACAGGTCTTGCCAAAAAAATAAGCCACCTTGGTGGACCCCTAGTAGAAACAGGCTATACAACAAGATAAAAAAACTAATGTTCCCACCAGACATCCCCCCAATGTATACCTGTCACCATTTTACAACCTATTATGTCAGGAGAGAAGGTCATCCTGGCACTCTCTAAGGCCAAAAACACAGCATCAATGATACAAGACAACATCCCAGATTGCCTTTTAAACAACTTAAAACATGACCTAGCTAACCTATTGGATCCTTGTTTAACCACGGCCTCTGAACTGGCTATGTTCCATTGAAATGGAGGACAGAAACAATAATCCCTCTGGACAAAGGGGGACCATCGACCAACCCTGGGAATTAAAACACAAAAATGACAAACCAAAAAATGTATCCAAACTCAATATCAAATAAAAATGGTAAAAATACACAGCTTCACACTAAAACCAATATACTTTATTAAATAACACAACTGGTAAGCACTTTCATTCAGAATGAACTTCTTCAGTCCTGGTTGCAACAACCAAACAACTCAAATAAATAATTAAAATCGCATGACAAATCACATCAATGCTTTAACTCTTTCTTGTTCAAAACAACTTTAAAATTTTCTCTATCATTAATTCCTGGATCAACACATGCATTTCGCTTAACCTGCCAGCAGTACTCTTTCCAGTTTAAATCATCCTCACCATCCCATCTGAATGAATAATTTTTAACCTGATCAATTACTGAAAAATTATAAAGAACTTTTCATTCGGATTATACATTACTGCATGCTTAGCCAAAGCACTAGTGGGCTCCTGCCTTTCAACTGTCCTCAAATGCTCAGAAATCCTAAAATAAAATGCTTGAATGGTTCTCCCTATATAAAATGCAGAACAAAGTCCACATAAGGCTATATATACCACATATATAGCAATTTTACATACTTCTGACAGCAACACTCTAACACCATCTCTATTATTATAAAAATATTCTCACAAAATGTTATCCCTTTTTGTAACAAAAACGGGGACTTCTACTATCTTACTAGTCTCCTGAAAATTCTGTAGGAACTTCCAATTATCAGTAATAATCTTTCTGATACTTCCATAATCAACAGAACTTTTTAACATACAAACTAAACTAAAATCTTCAGTTACACTTTTGTTCTGTTCCATATTATTAATAAAACTACCCACAGAATTCCTTTTAACAAAGGTAGCCTCCTTAGCCTCTTCAACCACTTTAATCGGATACCTTCTTAGCTAAAATTTATTTTTCAAAGCTTCACATTCATTTTTAAAATAATATTCTTCATCTGTGAGTTTATTTATTCTATCAGACTGGCTATTAACTATATTATGGTTAAAAATCAAAGTGTTCTCTTTGGCGAGAGAAACAAATAATTCACCAAATAGTGCAGCCATGTACACTACAGTCAAAAATGCAAACAAGCAAACAAACAAATGGTGAAGCAGCCCAAGGCAGGTATCCAACATAAAAGTAAACAGTTCCAAAGATACAAAACGTTTATTGTGAGTGCTTTCATGATCTCATTAACTGCTTCAACAGACAATAACAGTGCTTTTCAATCAGACTATTTAAAAGAGGTATAAACCAATAACAAACAAACAGTAATTATTCAATCAATTGTACATTTTCTAAAAGCAATGTGCTCATAAAACTTTCTAAAAAATCATATATATGAATAAATAACTCAATAAATTTATATAGCATAACACGTTTCTACTTATACAACACTATAAAAATATATGTATATCAAAATAAAAACATATATGTGTTCATTTATTAGTCATTAAAATTCTTATTTACATACAGATCTATTTTTAGTACAGGTTTAATACAAATGTTGAAATTTTGACCATTTCCTTTCTTTGCCCTCATTCTAATTATCCATTTTAATTCACAGGTCTCTACTTTGTTCTTTAAATCACACTCTTGCTCATTTTGTGTGATAGTTTCTATCACCATAAATTTAAATACATGTTCAGGACCACAATTGGTGTTATGTTTTGCTAATGCATTAGCACAAATTGATTTATTATATGATAAATATGCTCACTGATTCGATCTCAAAGCCTCCTATCTGTCTTGCCTAGGTGAAAACTTGAACATTCTTGGCATACAGCTAAATAAACTAAATGACATGTATCACAACTAGCTGTTACTTTAAATTCAAGATGTTTACCAGTGTCAGGATGTATTGATATCCCGGTGCTGTCCAAAAACTTACACCAGTTACCCTTGAAACATATATGTACCATGATTAGAAATACTATTACTGACTTCTACATTGTTCCTAGGGTAACACAACATTCGTTTGAGGTTCTTTCTATTTTTATAAATGAACGTTGGTTTATTTCCCACTATAGTGTTGACTTCTACATCAGTAATAAATATTTGCCAGTTTCTCTTAATAATCATTTCAATTTCCCTAATATTGCTTGAATAAGTTAAAGGTATCCATATGTGTAGTTGTTTTCTGTTGTCTACTATCCCATGATCCATTACAGAAGTATGGCCTACCTTCTGTATTTCACAAGGTTGTAACTCCCTTAAGGATACTGTCTATTTCAATGGTGTTATATACCCTCTCTCTTTAAACTCACTCTTAAGGCTATTTACTTCCTTTTCAAAGTCTGCTTGCATGGCATTCAACCTGGAAGCCCATAGCCCTTGACACTTAACAACATTTTTATAAATATGGGAGATGCATACTTCCCCTATGTAAATAATTATTTCTATAGCATTGTTTCCTATAAGTCCGGGTAAATATATTATCTTCTGTTGTTCTAAAAATAGTGACATCCAAAAAATCTATTGATGTTCTAGAGGTATTTATAGTGAATCTCAAAAAAGTTGTAGAATTTATTTATTCAAGAAAATGTGTAAGCATCTCTTCACTGTCTTTTCATATAAGGAAGAGGTCATTAACAAATCTTTGATAGACTATCACTTGTTTAAATTTCTTTAGAATATACTCTTCCTCCCATATGGCCATGACAATGTTGGCATAGCTGTTGGCACTGGAAGTGCCCATTGCTGAGCCATCTTTCTGTGCAAAGAAAACACCATTAAATGTAAGCACATTATTTTCTAGAATTGTTTCCTTGAACAAACATAAAAGTTCTATGCCGTTCCCTTCAAAAATGACTATTTCTACATAAATATTCATTCATCATGGTAATACCATTCTGATTTGGTATGCATGAAAAAAGAGACTGTACATCCAAGGTTGCAAAAATATAATCATCATTCAAACATTTACTTGATACAAAACCATATAAGTCACTTAAAAAATTTGGTATCCTTCAATACAAAGATATTATTGTTCAATGTAGAACTTAAATATTTTTCTACATAAATAGACATATTTTCAGTGCACCATCCCTTACCTGATACAATTGGTCTGAAGGGAGATTTATAAAGGTCTTTGTGCACTTTTGGTAAACCTTGTATGGAGGGAATAACTGGTTCTTCACATGTTAAATATATAAATAGATCCATCATAATGTTGCATCCTAGTAGGCAATCTGGCAAACAATTATTAACCCTTCTTATCATACTATCTATATTATCTATGGTAACTCTGATATAAGTTAGAGGGTCACCTAACATTTCAAAAATTGAATTAGTGTAGAACTCACTGTCCATTACCACCACTGGACCTCCTTTGTCAGCTGGTCTGATTGCTATACTGCTGTCTGTACATACATTTCTCAATGCATTATATTCTGCCTTAGTTAATTTCTTGTGCCTTTTACCCATACCTTTCTCACCAAATAATTTAAACATTTCATCTGTACATATCCTTTCAAAAACTTCCACAAAGGCATTGTTGACTGGAGTGTATACACTAAGCTTTCTAAAATTACCAGGACATGTATTAGTATTTTTAAATTGAACTTTCAACATTATATTACAAGTGAAAGTCTTTAAATCAATTAGTTTGGAACATTTCCTCTAGAGTTTTAACTACCAGTGAGACTTCATTATTAAATAGAGGTATGGGTTTTATACCCACACAAAAGACTGATATTACTGACTGTCTAGTTGATTCAGATGTTTGCTTGTGATCAAACAAATAAACTAATAAGTAATGACCTAGAAGTGTATTTCAGTCTTCTCTGAAAACCGTACACTAAACCAGTTACTCCCCCCTCCTCCCATGTTCTGTCAACCTCTTAATTCAAGAACCAGAGACAAACACCCAAAGTCAGGAACACATTTTAAATATTTGTATCTACATTATATTATCATATTATATGCTGTAATTACTGGTAACACAGTCATTAGTACTGCTGATAACCATACATCTCAGCTGTCCAGACTTTTGCAAAGAATCCTTCATTTTCCTTCTACCTTTGCCTTGTACATAATAAAATATTGATTTGTTGTAATCTAAATGACTGCACATTACATTATCTGCCTAAAGGAAATACATCTACAGATTACAACACCATAGAATCATACTTCCTGCACATAAACAAGAACAACAAAAAATATATCCACCCAAATTATACCACCAAATAAACAAAAAATACCCTGCAGTTTTGCTGAATGCAAAATTACAAAAAATGCTATTTTAATATTAAAGAAAGTGCATGCTGATAGACAAGTCAGCATGCACACTCTTTAGCCAAATAAAATAAAATAAAATAAAATGACTCTTATATCTCACTATACAACTCAAATTAACCACAAATTCACAAACAGATAAAAAATCTAAAGCAGAAACACAAAATCATATAATTATTAAAACTGCCACCTACTTTATATAACAATTTAAATAAGTAAGAAAAAAACTTTAGGAGCCTTACTAATTAACAAGTACGCTAAAAATATATATGATGGCCTGTAGTTAAAAAAATGGAGCTCAACTTAAACCTATCAAGTGTAATTGAAATAGATGAAATATCTAACAACATACCAGAGACAGAAAATCATCCTTCATTCTGCAAAATATAGTTCAAATACAGTAACAGAAGTGCAATACCATAACAATTGATATAGAAATTAAGACAATATTACTAGATGTACACCTCAAGAACAGAACATTTTTAAAATTGAAGAAAATCAAGAAAAAAAGACAATAAAGCCAGCAAAACACATACTGAAATAACATCTGAAGAGCTATAAACCCTAAAACAACAAAAGAATGAGAGAAAAACAAGGCAAAAGAAAAAAAAACAAGGTGGGCTATAAACATATCAGTAAATTTACAAAAAACGGCAACACCAACAAACATATAATACGTACTTGCAAACTATTGTACTAGAAAAGTTAAACTAAGTACATAAATAATTTTTATGCTACAGTAAGATAAACAGTGGTTAAGAATATGTTATAAGCACCTTTGTAGCCATACAAACATGATGCAACAGATGCATAAACAACCCACCATTAAAGAGAAACATCAAACCTAATGACTGACATCTGGCTAACAAATGCTAATAGTATTTAAAACAGTAATTAAAAATGTAAAATAAGTGGAAAAGACACCCACAGAGCAGCACAGCCTACTAACAAATAGATGAAGTAACACAACCAAGAAACAGCAAAGCACTATTGACTTGTATATCATTACACTTTGGAAGACGTGAAAATGAAGAGTTAAGATACCTCACACAAGACAATTTCACAGTAAAAATACTTGAAGATGGAAGAGAACAAAAAATTTTCAGTGAACACACTAAAAACTATGGAGATCACTATGTTCATACAAGATGGTCCATCAGAGGATTCATGTTTTCCAACCCTGTAGACTCATTATATTCTGTTAACTTTCAAGAAATACCTTCTGAAATTGCCACATAACACAACACAACTGTTTACATACCCCCACACCCAAAGCAACATCTACAGCATATACTGGACAAAATGCAGCATGGTACATAACACAACCTATAGCAATCAACTACCTAACAAGAATGATAACAGATTTGTAAACAGATACAAACCTACCAAAAAGATATACAAACCATTCCTTACAAATATAGAAATAGAAGAACAAATATATTTTTGCCTAGGCTATATTGTCTAGCCATCTCTGTTCTAAAGAGTCTACTCAGTGTGGTTAATGTCAACTCTATGAACTGCAACTTGTGAATAGTTTATCTATTGACAATGTTCTTTTTCAGCTTGTTATAGCTGTCCATATAGTTGCATTATATGTTCATAGGTTCACACTGTATGAACTGAAGCTGACTTTTTTCTTAATTAGTACATCATTCTTCTGTATTAGGTTATCCGCGGTAGTGGTGCTGCGGTAGCGTTGTCGCCTCACAGCAAGACGTTGTCACATTCGATTCTCAGCTAGAGCGTCTTCTGTGTGGAGGCATGCGTGAATGGGTGTGTCTTCATTGAAGGTTGGGCATCTGGGCTTGTAACTTGGCACATAAAAATCCACTACCAAACATTAGCGGACCGGAGTTCCGCTGTGGCGACCCCTAATCGGGATAAGCCGAAAGACACAACAACAACATTCTTCTGTATTAGGCTTTATAATAACTTTATTTAACTGTAACCATATTATGCAATGAGGAGCTTTTCTCCCTGGGCCTCTGCTGAAAATGAGATATTATCTCAGTCGGAGTTTCCCAGTAAACATATGACATATAAATAAATAAAATAAATGAGCCATTGCAGTAACTCTACTTTCATAATTAGAAATGGAAGCATAGCAAGTGATGAGAATTAAATGATATAGAAGTGAAATAGCACTTTCACCAGTCATTGCTAAATGAATTTAAAATATGGGGGAACCTATCATCAGTAACCTGTCAACAAACCCCTGAACATCCAGGACACCAATATATGACAAATACTGAAACAAAACCCGTACCAAAAAAAATGAAATTCTCAATATATAAACACCAAACTGTAGGAACACATTAGAAAAGGCAGCAACATCCACAGAAAAAATAAAGTATGGGTCATTAAACATCTACACATGCAAAACCAGCAAAATAAAGTAAAATGTAATTATATATAAATTAAAAATGCATAAAAGAAATGTACATATAAATAAACATAAACATAGAATCTTATTACAAGCACTATACTAAAAAAATACTTAGATAATATCTGAAGATACAGAACAAAAAATAAAAGCAATATAGAAAGAGATGAACGTGTAACAAGAAAACAGGAAAACATGTTTATATCTTTGTCTTTCTGTCTCTCTTGACTAACAGTAATATACACTAAAAAGGAACTATAACTATTTTGTCTTGCAACAAAGGGGTAAGAACACAAAATTAAGCATACAAGACTCTGAATAACTACAGCATAAAACTAACACAACCATGTAATAGCAATGGCCCCTGGTTGGGTGTGGGTACTGCTTTATTCACCCATGGTTGACTTTATATAATCATTCAGTATTAGCCCTCATGATGGAACCATGCCAAAAGTGGGTAAACAAAGCATTGCTTAAACCCAGCCATGGGTTACTGATAAAAATATAAATGTAGCTATGGATCATATGATCATAGTATCATAGGAAGTTACAAGGCTAATGGCCCTAGGGGCCCTTACAAGCCTAGCCAAGTTCTACCCTTATTTCCACAATCAGCACCTATTGCTCCTGTCTAAGAGGGATACAGGTGGAACCCCCAGTGTGAATTTACATTTACCCATCCAGTCATCCAGATTTCATTTGAAGAGGGCCAATGAGGTGCTCTGTTTGACATGAAGTGGGAGTCTGTTCCAAAGGTGTGGTAACCTCTGTGAGACAAATCTGTCTGTCCAACGAGTTCTTAATGTCACATACCAGGTTAAGATGTTTAGAGTGAGTAATCTGTGTACCATTTGACTTGTGGATATACAGCATTTCCAGTAAAGCAGGGTCAGAGATTGTCTTATATGCAAGGCAGAGATCACCTCTGAGTACCCTGTATGAAACAGAATAAAGTGATAGTGATTTCAGATGATCCACATAGGACAGATGCTGAAGACCTTGAATTTTCATTGTGAGGAACCTTTGTGGTCTCTCCAATTTCTGCAGGCTCTTGGAAAGGTACATACCAAAAGGGGTGTTGTACTCAATTATTGACTCAATGAGGGAAGAGTACAGGGAGGATATAACTTCTTTTTTTCCGGAGGCAATGCTAATACTTATGAGATGAGAAATACAGAATGCCCTTCTTACCACTGTAGAGACATGATGATCCAAGTTAAAGCTGCTGTCAACCTGTCTGCCCTGGTCTCTCACCACTGAGTGCATACTTAGGGTTTTGCTATGGATTTGGTAAGTAGCAGGAACATTGCTCTTACCAAAAGGGATTATAATATATTTTTGCATTGAGTTTAAGGCAATGACTTTGGCACCAATCACTTGTATGTGTAAGACCCTCTTGTGTAGGATGTTGACATCATTTGGTGATTCTATCACTGCTTCCATTTTGCAGTCATCAGCAAACTTTGACAGCCACAGACCTTTAGTTTTTGCTTGTACTTCGCAAAAATAGATTCCAAACAGTAGAGGTCCCATGACTGATCCCTGTGGAACACCACTGGTTACAGGCCTGCTGTTGGAGGTGGATTCCTCTATTTTGACTATATGGGTTCTATCAGTGAGACAGTTAGCGATCCATCTAATGATATAAGGATTGAATCCTAGTTGGGTGAGTTTGTCAATGATGCCTGAGTGGGGGATAGTGTCAAAAGCCTTGGCTAAGTCTAGATATGCTGTATGCACAGATTTCTCCTCATCCAGGACCCTAGTGACTGTTTCAAAGAAGTCTACCAGGTTTAACAGGTATGATTCCCCCTTTGACAAATCCACACTGAGTAGGGCGAAGTGTTTTGACATTACCTATATCTTTGTTGCTAAGGTCCATGATGATTCACTCTATAGCCTTGCAGATAATGCTAGTCAGGCTAATAAGTGTATAGTTCTCAGGGTCAGTGGAAGCACCACTTTTGTGCAAGGGGATAACGGTGGCTGTTTTCCATTCAGCTGGGATTACGCTGGTGCTTAGACTATGACTGAAAATAGTACTCAATCTAATTCTTGTTGGAGCCCATGTAGGACCCAGCCTGGGATGTTATCAATTCCCTTAGATGATTTGTTTGTCACTTTAGAGAGGGTGTTTATGACATGCTCTTTAGAGATATCAGGTAGGGGACAGGTGGTAGGGATTTCATGGGGTACATGTGGTGGGGACAGAGGAATGAAGTTTTCACAGAACCTATCAGCTTACAGGTTAGCTATGTCCACGGGCTCAGTATATGTGGTATCATTGACTACCAGTGCAGCACAAATCTGGGCCTTTCCTTTTAGGTTACGGATGTAAACTAAAGAAGGCCTTATGGTTGTCCTTAGTTGAGGAAGCTAATTTAGATTCATAGTTTGCTTTGATGGACTTCACAAGAAGTCTTATTTGCTTGTTTAAGCTGAGGAGGGAGTGTTTCCAATTTAAGACTCACTCCCTCTTACTCTTAGACAGAGAGTTCTTCCTCTTTTTGTAAAGCCTGTTAATGGCAGTTGTCCACCAGTCAGGTTTGCTCTTCCTTGAAGAGCTTGTTTTTGTCTTATCAGGTTCCACCCCGTCAATGCAGTAATATATGTGTTTGTATAAAGCATTGGTGTAGAACTCAGCATAGTTGCCAGTTCCATCTGAGGGGGAAGGTGCAGTGAAACTACTTATAGCATCCCATAAGAGGTTATAATCTGCTTTGGAGAGGTTTTTTAGTTTAATTGCTGCTGGGGGGGGGGCAGGTGTGATAGGTATTTAAAATGAGACTGATTTGTGGTCAGATCCCACCAGGAAAGACCTCACAGTGGGGATGTTACAGTGGTCCCCAAGCACCAGATCCAAAATGTTGGCACCCCCTGTGTGGGTGTCATCCAGCTGGTTCAGGGCATTGGCGTTAACAAAGTCGAGGAACCTTTGTACAAGTGAGTTTGAACATGAGTAATTCACCCAGTCAATGGATGGGTAGTTAAAGTCACCCAAACCATATGTCTCAATATCTGATGATATCTTACTATAAAAATTGGTTCTTCTGATTGAAAATTGTCTGCAGAAGTGCAGACAGTAACTAAACCTATAACTGTACATAAAAAATTTAAGAGGAATAAAATTCACTGATATTCTAGAAAAAACAACAGCATCCAAGAGGTTAATACATAGAAATAGGTACTGATGGCACAAATAGCCTGTGCCACATAATCTGTATATTTCCTTACCTAGTGGATAAGCTGAAGCTTGTACTTAATCAGTTTCTGTTTCTATCTTTTTTGCATCCTTCATAAAAAATTGCCTTAGGTAGCCACTGCATTATTAATTATTTTATATTTTTTGAGCTTATAACCTTCATCTAACACTCTTTCTTGGAAAAAAGGAACATCCTTGAATCTCCTCAAGCACCTTATATATTCAAAATGCAAGTTCCTATCCTTTTTTTTCCCCCATTAAAATATGGTACCCACTGAGAATTTTCCTTAGAAATATTTAAATATACCTGAGTTAATTAAAAGAGGAAATTATTTTCGACTCCCCGGTGAACAAATGATTGAATACTAGAATGCTGAGCTAAGAACACCTAACCCATAAAATGGACACAAAAATAAAATAAAATAAAAAAAATTTTAAAAATACAAAAAAGTATTTTTTGAAGATCTTTGCCTCCTCACACCCTTGTGAAAGGATTAGCACATTCTGCTTACTTCATACTAATACACATAACTTAACTTATAAACCACCACAACTTGAAAGCAAACAAAAAATGACAGGCTGTATCAGTTTTATGTAAAAGTAATACATTTGTCTGAAAACAGACATTTTTTGTACACAGATTTTTATATCAGTCTTCATTTAAGTCATTTATTGGTCAGCCATATGATTCCCATAAAATCCCCTCCTCCATTCTTTGAATATGTCCAAATTAATTTCTTCTAATCACTTTTACGTGTTTTCTTCTGAAAGTTTAAAGCTATTTTTTTGTTATGATTGCAGCAACTTTCTTCTACAATTTATTTGTCCTTGCAAAGATAAGATCAGACCTGCATGTAGTTCTCCAGCTAGGGACATACCAGCTGTATATTTTCTACTCCTGTTGAAGCATTCCAACATTGTACTGGCCTTCCTTACAACCTAGTTACATTGTTTGGTTACATTTATTTCACCTGATATGAGAGCACTAATGTCCCTTTCCAGTTTTGTTGTAAATTTAAGAGACACCCCAAATTAACACTTAAGAAGGATAATGGCATGAAGGTAGTTATCTTTATTACACAAAAAATGTAAGTAATATGTAAAGTCTTAAGACTTTCTAAAATCTAGAGGGTGTGGTATCCATATTTTCAAAGACATCTGTATTACGGACCAATCTAGAATCTAGAATCCCCATGTAATGTAATGTTTTATTCTCCTTCAGAACTGAATGGGACTGATGTGATTGCACCTGCCTATATCCATAGGATTCTAAGTACAAGGTTCCTAAACTTAAGCCATAAATGACAAGTAACAAAAACTGTTGCTATAATCAGCATCACTGATTACCTTGTAGTTAGTTACTGTGGCCCCTGAATGAACCGAAAAGAAAGTACAGAATACTTTATTGAAGTAGAGAAGCCAGTAAGCAAAACAGTTACAATATTATACTCATTAAAATCAGTGTTCACTACCCAGTGCCTAGAATTAAAATAACATAAGAAAATAACCGACTCAGAAAATTGCATTTCCAATCATAAATATATCCAGTGTCTCCTATATTTTTATTAGTACTAATTGCCTGGAATATTTGATGATATAGCCAATGAAGTAAAGCATTCTGGGTGTTATTTTCACTAAGATACTATTCATTTGGGCAGAGAAAGATTTAAAACAGCAAAAGCCTGCAAACCACTGACAACATCTACAGAAATTTGTAGCTGAAGTGTCTTTGGTGTCAAGAAGGTCAAAAATGAAGAGAAAAGTTAAGTAAAAGGAATGGCAGCTGTGAAGACTTTGAAAGAAGTTTGGAAGAGCAGATCTGGGCAAAACTGTTGGTAATGGCAGCTGAAGGGGAAAAACGCATCAGTTATCCTAGAGAGAAAGACTGACCAAAAGAAATCCGAGACTTTCAAGATAAGTGGTTGCTGTTTAAATATACAGAGACAAATAAAAGAAGGCAACAGAAAATAAATGTTTTAACCAGGCATTCAGAGAAAATAACTGTATGCAAACTATTGCAAAGAAGATGAAAGAATACATGGTGGAACAGCAATTAAGCAAACATATAAACTGACTGAACATGAGGATATGTCATGCCGATACAATTTGTGGTTTACAGCAGTATTAGAACGGAAAATGAAGGGAAGGTTTGTAATGACATTATGAGAAAATGCCTAAACACAGCAAATGGCCTTTCTATTGCTGATATTAGAATTGAAACAGCACACAGAGTAATTATTCCTAATCTGAGACTGAGACAGCAGCTGAGATTTAGAGGGATTAAAATACAGATATACCAGCTAAAGGAGGAAATCAGTTGTTCTTTGTGCAGAAAGGAAACCGTCTTAAAGATCAGATCACTAGGGTTTATGTGGATTTTTTATTATAAACATGAACTAACAGAAATGGTTTTCTTCCTTCAATAATACTCTGCAGGGAAATTAAACTTTATTTCACATTGTTATATCCTGCATTACTTTGTGTTCTCTATCCACTTGATTAAAAACCTACAGAGTCCCTCAAAAGGCATAATATGAATAGGCAAAGAGAAAGCAGGATTTGTAGACAGAAGAAGGTGGTAAGGGAATAAGCAAGCAATCAATAGATGTAGAAAAGCAAACTGTGGACACTTCTAAGGAGAGATTTCCGGCAAAGCCACTTCTTGTTTTCCAAAAGAAAATGATGAATAAAGCAAAAGAGATGAAATGATTTTCAAATAAAGTGGAGGATTCTATTAAAATGTACTGGTAACACTGAGTGGGGATGTTTATGTGCAACAAGATGAGATAAAATCAAAATCTGAGATGCATTCTGAGTGATAACATAAAACCACTGATATCAGTAAATATGAAACAAGAAACGGCTATTCAATATAGATGTAATAATGTAAGTATTATATTTCAAATATTACTTGAAAATGGAATTGTATATATGACTGGGGGTATATGCTGCACTTTGCCATTTGGTAGGCCTTGTTTTCAAATTGTTATGTTGCTTTTAATAAAAGTATTATGTGTGGGGGGAGGGGGAGTAGTAAATTCATGATTAATTAAAAATGTAAACTAATATATCATGAGATAGACACTAGTAGGCAATGTTGTATTGTTAGTTGTGTTAATGCATGCACAGTGACTAGAAATGAGTACAACATTAATGGAAAAAAAGTATACTGACTGAGTTAAGAGTCACAAAAATAAGGTACTGAAAACAACACTAGCTGAGAAAACTTGTTTAAATGCAAGGGATCTATACGTGTGTTTCATATAATTAAAATATAAAAGATGCACACTTGAAAATATGACCCGCCTCCAGTACTGTTGAAATGCAACCTGCCTTCCTTGATGAGTTGGACTTGATTGAAAGGTACTGGAGCTACTGTGCCTGCATAGTTAATCTTGATCTTTTGAAAGTAACTACAGCTTTTAAAATATCTAATGAAAGGCAAAAGAGTTAAAAATGAACACTTGTTGCAGGAACAAGCAACCTGCAGAAATGAAATTGAAGAATGTAGATACCCTGGCCATCTAGCAGCACGAGGACTGGACACCTTCAGAATAAAATGCTGTGGGCAACTGCAATAAACAGAGCAGTGTCCAATATCCAGCCAAAAAGAGGGAATCAAGGTTCGAGTCTGACTAGAGAAGAGAAGAAGCTATGTACTGCTCTCTGTACAGAGCATCAGCTCTATTACCATGCTAGAATCAAGGTTTGAGTCTGACTAGAGAAGAGAAGAAGCTATGTACTGCTCTCTGTACAGAGCATCAGCTCTATTACCATGCTAGAATCAAGGCTTGAGTCTGACTAGAGAAGAGAAGAAGCTATGTACTGCTCTCTGTAAAGAGCGTCAGCTCTATTACCATGCTAGAATCAAGGTTTGAGTCTGACTAGAGAAGAGAAGAAGCTATGTACTGCTCTCTGTAAAGAGCGTCAGCTCTATTACCATGCTAGAATCAAGGTTTGAGTCTGACTAGAGAAGAGAAGAAGCTATGTACTGCTCTCTGTACAGAGCATCAGCTCTATTACCATGCCAGATACCTATGTAGGTATTATGTTACTTACTTGCTGGGTGAGGGAACTGAATGTTGTAATAAGAGATTTAAGGTTCATTTGGGACAACATTATGTCACAGAAAAAATAAAGCAGAATGAAAGATTAAATAAAGATATAGCAGATGATCAGTGGAGAGAAATATATCATAATCCTAGCTATATAACCAGATCAAGGAAATTTAGAATCTTCACATGGAAATGTTTGCACAAATATTTCTGAACCCCTATGAAATTTTAAAAAATGTTGCCATTAACAAGAGGCATATATTGGAGACATGATGGTTCAGAAAGAGATTCTTTTTTATTTTTGTTGAGTTCATGTTAAATTACTTGTACTAAAAAGAAGCAAAAAAAAATGCTATCTGTAGTGTTGATAATGTCTAAGAAAGTTATAACTATAACTAGAAAATTAAAAACCAAAGACACACTATCAAAAACAGAGGTGACAAAATTATTACAGAAATCAAAAACAGAACTCCATAGTAAAAAATGTGTTGTAGGGGATTCTCTAATGGATATAGAGTTTGAAGAGTGAAGTGTCAAGGTACATAATACCTCAAATGTATATCTATGCAGGGCAAGATGTGAAGCTACTGGTCCAGTTGTTAAGATTTGTAAGGTAGTGAAAGTAAAACAATATGGTCATTATTACTTTATGTATATCAGATTTAAACAAACTGGAGCCCTGCTTTAACAAAATTGAAGATTCCCTGCTAACCTCCCTTACAGATCACTTCACTGCATAGCACTTCATAATCTAAATTGGGTTGAACCACCCAATCTCATATCGCTCAACCAACTAACTTTCATTCATTCCATCTTCTACCGTCCGGACAACAGTCCAGCACTCAAGAGCTTAGTGTAGCCCTACTCAAACAGCAGGCCACTAAGATCCTCCAATAAACCATTACTAAAAGTAACTAAATCTAATAATTGTTATGGTAACTTTCTATTCTCTCACCAAAAATATCTAAGTTCTGGAATCTCCACATCCAAATTTAAACTACTTCTTAAGGAACACCTAACCAAAAACTGGCTTTCCTCCTGCACTAATGCAGGCTGATCAATCTGTCCTTCCTTGCTCTTACAAACAAAATATATCTTCCCTTACTAAATTCTAACATCCAAGCTATCCCTTCTCTCACGGAATTCCAATTTCTGTCTACCAATCTCAAGTTCACTAGTGCTCCTACTTTTATCTAACTATCTCAGGCTTCCTACAGTTTCATCATTTTCCCTCCTTCTTGTACTTCACCTGAATATTGCCTTAGCAATCACTGTGTAGAACAAGTAACACCAGCATAGCAACAGTCAGCCATATTCTTGTTCATATACTGTACAGGTATCTCATAAATATTTACCACCAAACTATGATATTGATCTGTGATCAGTCATTTCTCTATGATGACACAAACTGTTTCATGCTAGTTAATGTTTAGCTTTCTTTTTTCCACTTTATAGTAGTATCTCATATATTTTTTTGTTGTTGTTTATGAGTAAACTATTTACTACCTACATTTACTAAAGTTATATAGTTTTGATTGTTATTGATTATGGTATTGTTTGTAAGTGTTTTTGTAATGGAGCTTTTCTCCCCAGGCCTGTGCTGAAAAAGGGACACTGTCCCAGTCAGAGCCCAGTCAGACATCCTCAGTAAACAAATGTAAAATAAATAAATAAAATAAAATGTGTTTAACTGTTTTTGTTCAAGAAGCAGTGTTAAATCAAACTTCAGATTAAGACTAGATAGATAACTGGGATATTTGGCTAGACCAGAATATTGGGATACTAACTGTCTGACATGAGGCTAGTTTCTTAGTATTGTTTTTTAAATATAAAATGACTATATCAGCAATTAGCTCAGAATTAACAAGTGTGGCATGTATTGGAATTGCACAGTAGTAAAACAAATGAAAATGTGTTGAGCAATAAAGTATTTACACTGCATAAAAAATATACCATTGGCGAATCACTTACTGCTGTGACCCCTTACCCTTGGTAAATTAGATCATGATACTTCTTAGCAAAGCAAATAGCAGTGTCATAAGCGGCACCTCCATATTTATGGATTTATTTAGAAAAGTCTTCCCCAAAATTATTAATGTGCATATGTACACTACCTGGGATCAAACCTTAAATATATCCGATGTGTGTAGCACACATAGTATCTGTAACTTCTCTAACATCTTCCTGGATGGTGGCATTGTAAACCATGATCATGTTAAAAACAAAAACAATGAGAGATTTAAAAACAAACCTTTGTGGTGGAACTGTTTGATAAAAATAAAGTATAACATCATGCTACGGTTCTACATCTCCTGCTGACAGTAGCTAACTTTAAAAAATAAATAAATAAATAAAGCTGATCTCATCCTGTCCTCAACAAAGAAACAATACTTGTTTCTTGGAGCTGCAATCTGTCCAGTATGTTCTACAAGGATAAATAATGAATTATGATGGTTCTTGTTCTGGGTGTATACAGATGATATCTTTCTTCTAGATTTGGGCCATTATTGAATTTGTTATTGAAAGAAATGACTACTAAGTCTGATTTATTTTTGAGGTAGCAGCTCCTCTGAATGAGATGATATATGGACATGTGCATCCAATATTAATCACTCAAAACCTTTGATTTTGTTCACATGAAGGAATTACAAAGAAATAACGAAAAAAAATGATAGAAAATCACTTTAATAAAACCCAAACACCTTCAGCACATGCTTTCATCTCTTACAATCAACTGAAACTTCTTCACACTGAAGTAACTAGTACAACATCCATATTTGTATAATTAAGGAATTACATGACATCAGGCTAATTAATGCCTTACTCCTTTACGCTTCAGATGCATGATGAAATCTTCATGATTATTTAAGCCAGGAGGGTAGCAAGCATTTCATTTCCCTTCCCAAGAATATTCTAACCAACCCAGCTCCTCTTCCAGATTTAATAAAAATTCCACATCAACCACCAAAAACTTAAAATCAGTTTTACAAGTACAGTTTTTATAATGCCTACCTAAAGCATTCTTTTCATCACCAATAGAAACAGCATATTTATGTTCATAATTTCTTTTGTACAATTCAAGAGTGGTCCTGCCTATATAAAAAGACAGACTGCACAAAAAACAAGATAAACTACAAACTTCGATTTACTAGAAAAAGTACCATTAACACTGACGTTAGTATTATTAATAACAAGATCTGTAGCATCAGTGCATAAATAATTGCACATACTACAATTAAAGCATTTAAGCATGCCCCTTCTGTCATTTTTTTATTTCTAGGTATATTTAACTTAGCCTGGAAATAAGTTTTAAAACTCTTGTCCCTTTACTGTGTAAATAAAGGCCTTTCCCCTATTACACTTAAATCTCAGTATATTACCACCAAAAAGTATCCAATTTTTTATTATAATGTCTTTTATGGTGGCAGAATCTAGACAATAACAGGCATCCTAATTCTGTTTTAATTTCTAATTTTCACTTCTAACTCCGCATCAACCCATACCTCCTACTTAACCAATATGGAATTCCTATGCATTAAGTAAAACACCACTCTCTTAGGAGACTTCATCTATCAATTGGGAGGCTTATATATCTTTAAAAATGTATGCCTAGTCATTTCTAGACTCAGTACAAACTATTTGGACCATTTAGTCCATATTCAAATTCAGGGTGATAAAATCCTGGACCTGGTCCTTACCAACATGGGACACCCTTCTACCCTATCAATTGTTGCTTCCTCCCTGGTCAAATTGAATGACAAATCCATCACATTTACCATAAGACTCAACCAGGAAGCATCTTCCAAATTCATCTGTATTCAGAGATTATGCTAAGGCTAATATACTAAAAGTGAATGATGACCTATCCAAATTCAAAATCCCCCTTAAACTTAATCACTCCACAGTGTATGCAGAAACATTTGCCACCAAATTCTATGAGTGTGTGAATAACTGCATAGACAGCTCTATCCTTCTCCAAAGTAAATACGCAGAATATAAAAATAAATCCCTATGGTAGAACCCAAATATAAACAAATTCTGGAGAAGAAGAAAAAACTCATTGTATGCAAAAATAAAAACTTAACTCTCAAGAAGCTAAATACTCTTACTAAACTAAACAGGGAACGCTGGACCCTGAACAAATCAACCATGGCCAGATATAAGGTAAAAAAAGCCACCCAAATGAAGTACAACCACAAAGCCTTCTTTAACTATGTTATAGACCTCAGAAACAAAGCCCAGCACTGTGCTCAGCTAATAGTAAATCATATTCCATACCTGAATGCAGAGGAAATAGCTAATCTGCAAGCAAATGAATTTAGCTCTAACTTCATTCTCTTTACCCACCTATATTCCAAGATGACATACCTACATATACCGCCACCTTCAAATTTCTCAACAACAAGACCTCAAGGTACTATTTAAGACCAAAAACACTACTTCCATGTGCCAGATAACATATCTGGCTGCCTGCTAGTCATCTAGAAGCAGAACATGTCTGACCCCCTATTACGGCTATTTAATATCAGCCTCCAAACAGACTTTGTGCCTGTTGAATGGAGGTGAGCAGCAATCATTCTCCCAGCACAAAGGTAAGTCATCAATGAACCCATGTAATTAGTGACACATAAGCCTGACCAACCTTATCTGCAGATCTTTGGAAAGGATCATTTTGGAACTAATAAATAATGACATAGGTGACATACAAATTCTGATCCAAGCTAGCCTGGGTTAGTCAAGGGTGAACCCTGTCTGCTTAACCTGGTTGATTTTTTTCAAGAATGTAATGGAGGCGATGCATGAGGTTAAATCAGTGCACAGTGTATAAACAAATCTCACCAAAGCATTCAACACCATCCCACACTGTGATGTCATGGATAAACTCTGCTGCTAAATATAATCACCTGTGTAACTTGTTGGACAGTAAATTGGATAACAAATAGTGACCTGAAAATTAGGGTGATTGGCTCTGCCTCCTTCAAAAGTCCTGGCACTACCAATGTACTGCAGTCCTTGGGCTACTTCTTTTTGGTATTTACTCCTTAGAGGTCAAAGCAAATGTTAAACATTTATAGCTGACGAAGTTTACATGTAACTGTAAACCTGGTGCCATCATAAATTCCCAAGAGAATAACTAACATTTCCCTTTCTTTAATAAATTTCTATCCCCTGACACTATACCTAAATATGCCACAGCCCTGTTTATTTCTCTCTCTTCATATTGCATTTCCAGTTTGCATTATACTAAACTACCTTTAATTTCTCTAAACTGGCTAAAATTTCTCTAAATATCATTGTCATGTAAGATGTATCTATATAAACACTGTTGTCACATCATGTCTAATTTAGTATATTATTTAAATTAATGTTTTTGTATTATGCTTTAAGATTTAAAACTTTTTGTTCTTAAAATATTTTTTTAATACTTTGGAGCTTTTCTCGCTGGGCCTCCACTGAAAATGGGCACCTACTAGGTGGACATTCCTGGTAATCAAATGTCAAATAATAATAATAAACAAATAAAATCATCCAAGAGGACTTTCCCAGACAAATAGTGGTGACAGGATTATGCACTTAACTAAATGCCAAAAAAGCATATAATAGTATCTTTTGACAAGCATTTCCTCCCTTGTAAATGTTGTTGTTGCTGTTGTTTGTCTTTCAGCTTTTCCCGGTTAGAGGTTGCCACAGCGGAACTCCAGTCCACTAATGATTGGCAGTAGATTTTCACGAACGCCGAGGTGCCAGCTTGATGTCCAACCTTCAACGAAGGCACGCCCATTTACACATGTCTTTCGAATGCCCACCCAACCGCGGGAAGGCCATGCAGACTCCACCCAGAAGGCACTCCCCGCACTCCAGCTGAGAACTGAACGGGAGAACCTCTTACTTTGAGGCAACAACACTACCACTGCACCACCGCAGAGGAAATATTATGTTGAAAACCACCCCTCTGAAAATGTATCCCATAGTCAGGGATCTTGGAACCTATATCGACAATGAACTGTGGTTTGATCACCACATACCCACTATTGTAAGAAAGTTTCTCATCATTGTCCAAGTTATGTCTAAAGGTATGGCATTTAGGTCCAAGGATATAATCATTCCACTGTACTAAACTCTCATTTGGCCAGTCATGGAATAAAATGCCCCTTTTGGTATGTACCTGTTCAAATACATGCCATACCTGGAACATCTACAATGTTTTTCCGATCAAGGCCCTAAATCACAAAATCTATGCTGACCACCTCTAAGCCTTGTCACTCTTCTCAGTATCATTTAGGCTAGTAAAAGGTGTCCTCTGCCTCTCATACAGAGTCTCATCTGACCCAACACTGTCAGATCACACATTTGCAAAAGAAAAGTAAATACCCACTTGAGGGAGCTCTATCTTTTTTAAAAAAATCAGAAGGACATACTGGAAGGATAGTTTTGTATTACAGAGAATGCCACTTCTATGGGACAGTCACCCACTCCGCATAAAGCAAAGTACTTCTCTTACTGAATTACTGAATGAGAAACCATAAATTTAATACTTGTGTCCCTCTTGGA
>NC_056734.1:450615003-450692253 GCF_019279795.1 Protopterus annectens
ATTTCTCTCCACACTTAATACTAACACTATTAGTATAAGAATTAACTCTGAATAATAAAGGAAGGGGTAGATTATTTTTGTACCAAAATCTGGGGGTGACCTATCTGAACCTGAGGCTATGGTACAAGAATAAAACTTGCCTGGTACAGAGGAGGTAGGTGACAGGGAACCTATCTCACCAGGAAAACAAGTTAGATGATCTTAGAAAGGTATCTTGGAGTTTGGAGTAGCAAGCTTATTGTAGAAACTGTCCCTCAAATTTGAGAGCTGTAACATCTGGATGTTTGGCAGAATTCACAGTATAGAAAAAAAAAACACATTGTGAATGTACTTCTAGCCTCCATGAAGTCTTCATCAGAATGAACTCTCTAGATGGAGAGGCTTCATAAAGCTTAGTATTAGCACTAAAATGATGCATTATCAACATGCTACACCCACTCCTTTCTCTTTTTCTTGCTATAATGTAAACTTATTTCATCACATACACATATTTTATTTTGTGTGTATTCTTTAAGTTGCTATGATTTGTGTTACACTGTTGGTTTTAAATAAAATGTATTTCCATATTGAACATGTCATGTTTTATATTAAATTCATCCATCTATTCACAACCCCTTTTTCCCATTTCTGCACATGGGGTCGAGTTGTCACTTCAACATTAACGATCATCTGGAACCACAGTTTACACTACCTTGTGTCTAGCCCTGTCAGTTTTCTATTAAATAATATTGGGCAAATTGGAAATACTAAAAATGCTACTTTTTAAGTGACTAAATTGATAGGTATAATTAGAAGCAATGATAAACAAGAGAGGTGTACTTGATGAATTTGCTATTTCCCCTTCTTGTCATTAAAGAAGGCAAACTAGTTTAAGTCTGGGAGCCATGACACTAAAGACACACCTGTAGAAATCTAAAAATTACATAAAGTAGATGCTCACAATAATACATAATGTATTCTTTAATCTTTTGAATTTAAGCATTAAGATGCCAAGCTTAAAGTGGACTACATTTATAATATTGTGTGATCAGTGCAACTGATTATGATATGTCAGTTGTCATTGCTGCAGATTTTTATTTTGCTTGTGTTTGATAAAAATATTTAAAATGCAAGTATTTATCTTTAAACTTGTAACAACTTTAAAAAAACTGTGCATTTATCTGTCTGTATTGCCATGCAAATGTAAAACATTTCTTTCTAGTCACCTGAACATTCTTTCAGGACACCCTACATTGAGCAATGTATTTATTTATTCATTTATGTTTGTTGGCCGATTAAGTGATCTGATCTATTGACCCTTTTCATCCACGGGCCAGGCTCTAAATATACATACATTAGGTTATTTACAATTATTTGTTAAGTAGTGACTTGTACAACTACAGTAGAAACAATAGATAAAAGTTTTAATGATTATTTTCATAGTAATGTGGAGTAAGAATAATGAACAGTGGATTTAACAATTAAACATGTTCTCCCTGTGTTCGCGTGGGTTTCCTCCGGGTACTCCGGTTTCCTCCCACATTCCAAAGACATGCATCTGGAGCATTTCTCCCCAGGCCTCCGCTGAAAACAGGCTCTGAGGAACCTAGTCGGACTTTCCCGGTCAACAAATGATAAATAAATAAATAAATAAACAAGAACACAGCTTAAATGATATATATAGAAAACATCACCATACCTAGTCACATTTCAAGTATTTACATCAGTTGATAATCATCAAACTGCCTTTCCACAAGTGACAATCATCATAGCATAGTAAATAAAGTATTTAGATTTAGGCGCAGTCTCATCACTGGTAGTATAAGTAGTAAAAATCCAAAGCTGTGTTACATGCATGGAGAAGTAATAACTGTGAATGAGGCTAGGGGAGGTGTTAGCCATTGTCTCTAAAACAGCTGCAAGCAGATTCAGTATGGAGGTGAACTCTCAGTATTTTCATGAAATCTTTGATGCAGTCCAGGTTTTTATGTCCTATATGTAAGGGCCTCCAGGTTGGAGGTCCTATTATAGGGAAAAATGTTTCAACCTTTAAAGTTCGGAACCAGGTATAAGTAAGGGTGTGCGAGTTCTATTGTGAGCCCCTTAGTCCATATGCAACATCAAGAATATAATGTTTTACTTTTAGAGTTGGCTTAAGAGAAGGGTAGCCCTATTTGTCACCAGCAGCCAGCTAGCATTATTAATTGTAGTACAATATTGGAGTAAAGGGTTACTAAGTAGGATACATTTACAAATGCTATTTTCTACTTTTTTTACAATTTTCTCAAATTTTTAAAGTTGTAGAAACACAATAATGCTACCCAACTAGTTGTCCCGGTCCCCTTCAATAAATACATCACACTGAATGATATTTGATGACCTTTATTAAACTTGCATAACTTTGATTACCAATTTTATTTACAAGTGGGCATAGTATTAGTATAGCTGATTCTAAACACAGCATAAACCTCCTTGTAATGTTAATCTGGACAGTGTACCTGCTCATCCTGCCCAGTAAGCAGCGCCCATACCTTTGCTCACTTACTTTACTTATGAAGCAGTGTCCCATCTCTCTTCATAAACCATTCATTAAATTATCAACCAAATAAGCAGCATCCTGACCTCCGTTTGCTTACCTATGCAGCAAACATCCTCCAGCTGCTCATTTTCTTTCCACAAATCCTTGGAATAAACCTCCACACACCGGAGGGGGAACAGAAGAGATCAAGCCTGTCCCTCTTCTCTGCCTACCCCAACTAATAACATAACCATAAGCCCCACCAAACCGCCAACAAAAAAGGGGAGGGAGGGTAGCAAGTCCACGACAAAATTTGACTACTTACCCAGCTACACTTTTCTAAACCCCTTAAGCCCCTCCCCACCCTTATCTCATTTCCTCCCAATCATCCCTCCCTCCATTTGATCCTTTCACCTCCCCAACCCACTTAACTCCCATTAATATATCAGCCTCATCCCTTCTGAAGATGTCCCAGGACAACTTGTTTGTTTACCAAACCAGATTTGTCCCGGTCCCCTTCAAAAAACACATCACACCGAATGACATTTGACGACCTTTATTAAACTTCCATAACTTTGATTACCAATTTTATTTACAACTGGACATAGTATAGTTGATTCTAAACACAGCATAAGCATCCTTGTAATGTTAATCAGGACAGTGTACCTGCTCATCATGCCCAGTAAGCAGCGTCCATACCTTTGCTTGCTTACTTTACTTATAAACATCCTTTAATGTTAATCAGGACAGTGTACCTGCTCATCTGGCCAGTAAGCAGTGTCCATACCTTTGCTCACTTACTTTACTTATGAAGCAGCGTCCCATCTCTCTTCATAAACCATTCATCAAATTATCAACCAAATAAGCAGCATCCTGACCTCCGTTTGCTTACCTATTCAGCAAACATCCTCTAGCTGCTCATTTCCTTTCCACAAATCCTTGGAATAAACCTCCACACACCAGAGGGGGAACAGAAGAGGGCAAGCCTGTCCCACTTCTCTGCCAACCAGGCTGTTCCCCCTCCCTTCAACTCAAATTCTTCAACCCACTACTTCACATAAAGGGAAGAATCAAGCCAAACATCATTCAGTGTACCATCATCTGTAAAGCACCTTAGAATCCTGTCACAAACCCACCGTGTCATACCAGCACTGAAACACACCCTAATGAAACTAAATAAAGTGCCCCTGTAGACAAGCTACTTACACCACCATACAAAGCCTTTACTAGTCTGAAATGCCTACTGGCCCCAGCCACACCAGGTCAGTGACTAACCCTCACCCTCCAAAATGTGGTAAAATAATCCAACCCTACCTCCTGTAAACCTGTCACTCAAAGCCAATTCCTTCTACACACAAAGCACCGCCCAGCTCACCATCCTGATCCACTTATTCAATGCAACATGTTAAATCTGACTAAGACAACACCCCTTTTACCAAAACCTCTCCTATAACCATCCACTTAAACCTGCCACAGTCATGTAATCCTAGCCATCATCTTACCTGCCTCAGCTCACCTAATATCTCCTTCAACAGTAACATAACTTGGTATGCTACCATAGTAATCTGCCCACCAAATCCATTCAAGGAAAAAAACGCCCCAACTTTCAAGAAGACAGTGTGAAATTCACCCTGATGCTTCCACAGCAATGAACAAATCAAACCCCTATACAGCTGCTCTGCTGGGAATCCATAACCTCATCATTAATGCTACATCAGCCGATACATTCCTCAGCAGCCTCCCTCACCTATCGAGTCCAAATTCCTTCAGACCACCAAAAATGCCAGCTCAGGAAGTCCCCATCTGTGACCTCAGTGTGATCTGTAAAAGAAGAACTGTAAATCTTCTACACCTTCAAAACCCATTTCTTAATGACATTATGCACCATAAGAGCATAGCACTTTCATCAACTGTATGAAATGCATGCATTACTGAATGCCAAACCCCCTGACTTAAGATATCTTATCAATTTTTTTTATTACCACCCATATTCATGATAAGATTGATACACATGCAAAAATACCAAGTTCATTGAATCAAAAGGTCTATTCTGGTATCCTTTAACCATCTCATGAGGTTTCTCAACCAAGCTGTTAACTGTTAAATATGGCAGCGAAGTAAAAACTACCGAATCTGTCAACAAAATGCCAAACTCCATGACCAACACTATCCATCCACCCCAAAGAACATCCCGGTGAAATAACCCAAAGGTAACCTCCATGGTGAAACACACCAACTTAATAACCCCTACCAAAGTAACCATCTTAAACTAGCTGCCATGCAACTTCAGAAATGCCTAACTCCCCAAAAACCTGTGTTTGAAACAAAACACTGCCTTGTATATACAATAACAATGCCTCCTTATCCCACTACCAAGCAACTGGATGGGTGACTAAAGTCACCCTAGGGTTCTACCCCTGTCCCAAGAAAGACAATAGAAACAGCATATGGAAATAAAAATCAATCTTGGCTACCTAGCAGACCCTACACCATTAACCCCATAACTTCCTATGCTCCTATGACTGTTGTGATTCTGCCTTGCCTGTAAACCCCAAACCTCCTATAAACAACCCCCTGTGCCACCTTGCCCCAAACATACTTCCCTTTACAACTCTATTGTGTAGCATTTCCAACAATCAAAATCCATGTAAGAAATCCATTACTTTTCAAAATAAGAGGCAAGCTTGTAATCACCTCAGAGCCAGTAGCCTAGTAACTTCCTATGATCTTAAGATTGCTGTGACTCCATGCCACCTACCTGAACCTCATCCACTGTGATGTGCCTTAATGAGCACTAAAAATGAATTACCTGTAACGTCATCATGCCCACTGCAGGAACCCAAACTCTTCCCTATGGCCAATGGCTGTTGCTCCCTTTACTATCGGATGCAAATGCCCAAAAAGTAGGGACAACTTACCAACCTTGATCTAACATACTGAAACGGTTAATAGAGCAGATTGTACAACCAATTAACATTGACATCAGAAACTCAAGTGCCTGTCCTTCTCTGGCTAGCAATACAACTCCTCTACCAAAACTCAACAACTTTGAAATCCACTTACCTCAGCCAGTAACTGTTGCCCACTTGTGTTCCTCATGTGTAACCTCCTCACTTGCCACCACTTCCATCATCTGAGAACTCATTGTGTAGCGCCACAACTGGTACTCATCACCCTCCATCTGCAAAGAAAAGGACCAAAGTAAATCCTCTAAAATGTAAGGAGAAGGGTCCACCTTATACCCACCTATTCCAAATTATAGCAGCAGCGTTTCAAAACCCCCCATCTGCAAGAAAGAAAAAAGACATATAAATCATCTAACATACATAACGCACATTCAAAGACATCTTCAAAGACAACTTATTCTGCTAAAGGAGCCATAACTGAAGCTATGTTTCCACTAGCCCTATCAAGTACCTAATGTAAATTGTACTACCAGTCCAGTATGCTCAACTAAACCCCACATATGAAGGGACATATCAATATCCACAAACAAGGATAACCTTGTGATTCCTTAACACCTCAGTTAGCGCACTGTACAGGCCAAGCTAATTTATATTACCAACCAGCATGACAGTTGACCCAAGCTTCCCAAAAATCCACCCATCCCTGTAACAGCCAGCATCAAACCAAGCATGCTCCATCTAAAAACCCATGAAAATCACTCCCATCAAATGACAGATTTCCTGACGATGGAGGCAGTCGACTGCCAAAAGAAAAATCTGCCACGCATGTGCCCTCTTTCGCCTTTACACCGAGGGTGCCCCCAAGCCTGTAAAATATGACCGCTGAGCTGAAACTCTTATCTTATTTGAAGCACTAGCAATACTAATAGTATTTAGATGTAGGCTCTCCACCTGCATTTCAGACCAACACTGGCCCCAAACTTCCTTCCCCAACACATTCAACATCCCTTTATGGTTAGTAATGATCAACGCAAGCCTGGAACCCTCCAAATTCACAGTCGGCATTTACAGAGCCCTAACAGGAAAGAACACACAACCATACTTCACAACCTCTTACCCCAAGAAATCTGTACCAAGCCATAACTAAACTGAGTTGTCCACAACTCAAAGCACAGTGAACATTGCCCCCAGAGACTCAGTAACTTGATAGAATAGTAGGCCTTTCTCTAACCTGAATTCTCCACAAAGACGGAAGTTTAAATTCAAATATCTGCTGCTCTTAACTGTAATGGCCTTGTCACTAACTGGCCAGAAATCATCCCCTTTATCTGGTCACACTGCTATCAGCCTACCACATGCCACATCTAACCACGTAGCATAGCACCTGCCCATATGCAGCCTCAGTCCTCATTTTTTTTTTTTTATATATATAAATGCATCTGTCAAGACGCACATACTGTTCCTTTCCGATTGCATGCATAAATGTAATTAATTCATAAAATACATATGTACATAAGAAATCATGAATCCAAATCCATTAACACTATATATTATTATCATACTTTACAGCACTATCCATTTTCACCTTTTAGATGCATTAATCTCTCTGCTGGGTACACCAGCCTACTAAATGTTTAAATGGACCTTGGTTCACAGATTAATTTCAGGGCATAACATTAAACAGGTGTATAAAGGCTCAAAGCAGGCACACGTTCTTAAAGCAAAACTATTCTTCTATAAGGTCTGCGTAAATAACAAGTGACAGCAATGCACACCATCTCGAGAAGATCCTCAAGGTCAGCAGACAGCCAATGTAAACTAATACCAGCACTGTGTAATGCCAGTCTAATGAGTGCTGACAGGTTGGGCAGGCTCATAGCATGCATTTCCCTAGAAAAAAAAAAAAGATACATTGTGCCATATCTTGCCTTAACCATCCCCCATGGCCGTTAGTGCCACACACACACACACACACACACACACACACACACACACACACACACACACACACACACGCACACATACACACACACACACACACACACACACACACACACACACACACACACACACACACACACAAGTCTACTGTCACTAAGAAACATTTACCCTATTAAGGTGCATATACCAAATGATTGCGCTAGTTCCCCAACTCAAACCTCAAAACAAGTACGCTACTGTAGTGCTACTAACTGTACCATGAACAGGGGACAACTGGAGAAACAAAACAGGACAAACTTTTAACATTCCTCTCAGCAAGTTGAAATTTCTGGCAGGGTCAGAAGCCCATGTCTGACTGAGCCATACTGCTCCTCCTTTCTAGCTGCAATCTTAACTCAAAGTTGACAGAAGAATGGGATGTACCTTGGCATGGATCATAACTGCTTGCCATTGATTTGACCGCTAACCTGTGATTCGGCCAAGATGCCTGCTCCATCTGAATAAAAAGGACCTAATATGAGGTGCAAATCTGGACTTTTGTACAGCCCTGCACAAAAACCAGACCAAGTTTTTTTTTTTTTTTTTTTTTGTATGAAGCCCATGAAGTTACTACTCCCCTTCAGCTATTTAGGACCGCACTGCGCATGCACGGCTTCAACTGTCCCTGAAACTTACTTTGACCCGCAAAAAGCCACTGAGAGTCAGCTAAGTGGAACACCTCACCATCTACCATGGGACGAGAAAAAAAAAAAAACACACACACACATTTGTTTCCTTGATGTAAAGGCACACCGGACTCGACCATTGAGCCAACCGACACAAGTACTAAACCGAACTCTACCAATGAATCCAACTCAGGCAGACACGAGGAAAGGGCGCTAAACAGTAAACTCCCAAGAAAAACAACCACAGCCAACACTAGGAAAAGCCCGCTAAACTGCAAACCACCAACGACACCAACCAAAGCAGAAAGCGTGAAAATTCAATGCCTCTCTCCAAACCAACTAATAAGAGTGTAAATCCGAATAGCCCACTGTAATCATCCCACTCAGAAATGGAACAGTAGAAAGGCATGACCTGTACTATACTATCTGTAACTCCCAATAGTGAAGAAAACAGGATACTTTTTTTTTTTTGATAGAGGCAAAGGCAGGGAAAGGAATTAAATTACTAAGTACCTATTTAACCTCCTACACTGGTGACCCCCCCCCCCAACAGAGCCCACTGTAATCACCATAAAGCTCACCTCCCACCACATATTTATGTTTACATTATTTCAAGCCTGTCCTTCACATAACTATACCAATAAACCCCATTGGTAATTACTGCAGTAAGTTTAATACCCCAAAGTATCAAATATTACCCACATTTTTTTTTTGACTACCCTACTCACCTCAAACCTGCCAAAATTCGTCACTTCACTATTAACCCCAAGTCCTATCTTATGACCAAAGCTCCTACAGGTCATCTTGGATGTACTCCTGCTCTATAGCAAGTTCACGCCACAATGTGATTACTTACCCAGCTACACTTGTCTAAACCCCTTAAGCCCCTTCCCACCCTTATCTCATTTCCTCCCAATCATCCCTCCCTCCATTTAACCCTTTCACCTCCCCAACCTACTTAACTCCCATTAATATATCAGCCTAACCCCTTTTGAAGATGTCCCAGGACAACTTGGTTTGTTACCAAACCTCATTTATAGAAAACTGTAAATACTTATACATGCATACATTATACCATTGTTTCTTCCGCCACATGATTTGTTTCATTCTGCAGATGTTGCACTGATGTCTCTTGTGTCATCACAGTTGTTTTACAAATTGTGTATTACTGCACAGGCATTAAATGTCCTATTATTGGAACTTTTATGATTGAGCAGCTACTAAAAATGGGTTCTATGCCCATTCAGTCTGCCCTGGTAAAGAAATGTCAAAGACATTTAAAAATGCAGTCACTGCAATCTGTATATACAGTGGAAAATACTTTGCAGCTAAGCCATGTCAAACAGGCAAATAATTATCTCAAGGTTAAAAACTCAAAGGGGCATATTCCAAGGTAATTATTTGCCATTGCTGCTATTTTGTTTTGATTTTAACCCATTAAGTTCTTTACTAATGGAAACCATCTATTTTTTGTGGATGAATTAAAACTGTATAGTTCAACATATGAGGATCCAATGACACAGTTACAAATAATTCAGACTTTCACAGATGTTATAAGATTGACTTTTTGTCTTGATAAATGTGCAAAAACAACCTTTATAAATGGAAAGATACAGCACTAAGAGAAATCAACCTGGGATAGGAATCGGATATAAAGGAGCTCGAACAGGAGGGAATGCATAAATATTTGGGAATAGATAAAAGAGTTGGTAATAAAACAGGAACAAAGCTCAGAAGGAATACTTCACAAGACAAATGCCTTGACATTTAGGAATAAAGTCCAAGCTATTAATTGATTTCCTCTTCATGTCCTAACTTCCATCTTTAGTGTGATTTTCTTGTCCCAAAAGCATTGAATCACATAGACAAGAAAACAGGAAAATGCTTAATGCTTATTAAATGATATATAAAAAAGTGCATACCAATTATTCATTCCTCACTCAGAAAGAGGCATAAACTTCCTCGAAATTGTCTACATGTATAGATCTACAATTGTGGGAAGGTAATCATATTTGATGACCTCATCAGATACAAACATAGTGAAGGTTCTAAACCACGAAGATAAGAAGTCTGAGATGACACCTTTGGTTTGTTTAGAATAAGCATTTCAGAATAAAGTGGGAATGGAAATCAAACCAGAAGTAAACAAACATTAGACAGCAACTAAAAAAGCCAAAAACAAAAGAAAGAATATAAAGAAAGGACCAGAAGAAAATAGAACTGAAAAGTCTACAAATATATCTTCAAGTATAGAGATCAGCAGGAATAATCTCATCTTGACTAAGATTAAGGTTAGGTGAACTGAAACCAAAAGATGAAAGGCTAATAATGGCAGTTCAAGATAGTGGGCCTTATACACATTGATTTACAAAGTCTGTAGAAAACATGGCAGAAAGTGACGAATATGGGCTCTGGTTAAACAAAATTGGAAACACTCACACCTCTTGTTGCTGGGTATGATACACTCCTGGCTGCACATCTGTATATTGAAAGGCACAGCAGATAATCTGGAAAGACTGTTTCATTGGGGACTGTGAAAACACTAAGATATAAACATAGCTGAGAAGCATCTGAAACATGAACCACAAAGTGTTATTAACAGTGATGGTCTATATTACATGGGGATCACCCATTACGTACGTGTTCAAAAAATAGATATAAAAAGATATACTAGTCCAGTAAAAAATGTAGCTTTCTTTGTTGAAATTCCTACGCACAGTGATTATAGGATGCCAGGATTTGCAAGAAGGAAAAACAGCTATGAAGAAGAAACTTACATTGTCAGATTCACCAGTAGTAGAAGCAACAGGACTAATAAAAAACAATTTACAGGCATACTTAAATACATTACCAATGCAATCAGTACTTTGTGAACTGCAGAAGTTGTACTCTTGTCTGGCAAAATGTTAGAAATATTTTCAGTGTCTGTCCAAAGTCATAAACATCACTGTGTCTCCCTATAACCAGGGAAGAAAGCTCTCCTGGAGTGACTTGTAAAACTACAATACAGCCTCACAGACAGGTGATAGCAGCAGCTGTACATATAAACCTCCTGAACGGCTAAGACCATTTTTATGGCTTATGATTGCATGATGGTTGCCTGCTTTTTGATGTTCTGATAGAGTCAAGACTATGTGAAAGAGAACCCTCAATAATTATATATATCCATCTGACTTTAGGTAAGCTGAGTTTCCTTGCTGTACAAAGGGATTATCTTGACACCAGTTTCTGTAAAGGCTTGCTAATGTTGGCTCCTACTTGGGAGGGTACTGCAAAAGGAAGAGGCAAGGAAGTAATCCCAGAAATGTTCCTTGTATCCTAGAAGAGGCTGTGCAAATCATGTTTGGCAAATACAATTGAATCTGCTTGACTTTACCATGCCACCATTTATTTTTCAATTCACAATTTGTTCTAAAGTTGTCAGGTTGATGAATGTTTCCAGAATGCTAGTAATCCACAGCAACCAACCAGTTACCTCAACCAGTTAACTATACTTCCTACACTCAACAAATGAGTTCAGGGATCCTTGTACTCTTTTTTCCTCCTGTGTCACATCCTTAATTTAAACTCTCCCTGTATATCCTATTTTACAGTTTCTTTCATATTGTTTATTACTGTTACAGCAGTTATTGTCCTGCTAGCCCCCTTGCATTATGATATATGTTAGTATTACCACTGCAAAATGTATTAGTACAGCGGTTGTTTGAAGTGAGACAGTAAATGCTATAATAACCAACTACCTGTGTTATACACACTGTAACTATTATTTGATTTTATATATACTTTTTTCTGTGCTTTTCCGTTGTATTCCCAGGCTCAAGCTGAAAAGGTCTGCTGGATTTTTGTTCTACTGTGGTAATAAGTAAATACTACATTAGATGTCCTTGTGGCTGACACAGTTATCTCTCCACTTTTGGTTCAACTGATCAGACATGATCTTTCCTGGATTTAACAGGTGCAAAATAATATCATCTGCAAATAAAGCCAACTTTTCCTAATTACTATATACAAATCATATCCTTAAATTTCCGTGTCCATTATTTTCTTTGCCAATGATATTAAATATAAAGCAAATAACAAAGGAGAAAGAGGACACCCTTGCCTGGTTATAGATTCAAACACAACTTATCAGAGAGGAACCCTCCCACATTAATTCATGCCTCTGATCCTTCCTATATCCTCTTAATTAACCTTAGCATTGTATCATGGAATACAATTGCTTCCATTGCCCTGCTGATGAAATCCCAGCTTACTCTGTAATATGCTTTTTGTGCATCAAGACCCGCAAGCAATTGCTGTATTTTCTTACATTCTGATTCCCTGCAGATTATCATTGTTCTAGTAATGTTGTCAAATGTACACCTCCCCACCACAAAACCACATTGATAAATATCTATCAACCTTGGCAACACCTTTGCCCTTCTTTTAACAAGTATAGCCATAAACACTTTATTATCATGGTTTAAAATTGAAATGTGTCTATATGAAGCTGGGTCTGATTGGTCTTTACTGTCTTTGGGTAATAGAGCCACCAGAGTTTCTTCTAAGATGTTGGTGCTTTTTCCTTTTATAATACTGTTAAACAAAATTTTCCAGATCTTTACCATTTTTTACCCTCCTAACTTCCAAACTCCAACAGGAATGCCATCTGTTCCTGGAGACTTTCCTCTCATTTCCTCCTAGCTTAATTATTGGTTGTCGCGCCTCATCTTCCTCTAACCTTAGCATAATTAGGTTTACCGTAAATATCTACATTTGTGCAATGTCTTGATTTCCACATTTTTCTGTTTTAAATAAATTTTCCTCAAATTTCCTAAGTTTGGTGATAAACCTTTCTACTTTCTTTTGCCTAAGTCATTGTGTTAAATTAACAATCTTTCTAAACATGTGCACATTAACGAAACACTCCCTTATTTTTTCTTTAGCACTCTGCTATTGTACCTCTTCATTGTCTGTGAGATAGTACTTTTACCTTTATCAGCCCCACTAAATATTTTCTATTACTTCTTAACCATATATCTTTCTCTTTTATTGGTGTCCTACTTTTTAAATTCCATTTTACTGTAAGCCCACACTAGCTATCACTTCTGAAGAAATTTTTGTCTTCTCTAACAATGCTTGAATAGTTTCCATTACTCATTCTTTAAATTCTACTCTTTTTAACAGGAAGATGAGAAATCACTAGTGTCTCATTTTTTTTACTTTATTATCCTGTATTTTTGTCTTAGTTTTCATCAGTACTCATTTATTGTACATTTGGGATTAATATGTGCATTCTGTTTGAGTTCTTACTGCTGAATTCACATCTTCTGTGCCAAATATTTTCATTTTTTTTTTCAGAAATCTAGCGTGTTTTGTTATATTTCCCTGTCTAGTTCTTGCTGATATATCCTCACAACTACAAATCAAGTTCCATTCTCCACCTATAGGTAATATTCCCTGCTGAAAGCTAAGCATTCTCCCATTTTTTTTCAAGCTTGACAATAGCAGTTTTTGGTGGAATATAAATACATACCAGCATAATCCTTGTCCCTTCCCAGTAGCCTCTTTCTGCCACCAGTCTACCATTATTGTCTTCTTTTCTGCTTCTATCACTAATGGAGCCCCTCTAGCAATCTGTATTATTACTCCCCTTTTCCTTGCCCCTGATGTTCTGCTGAATATCCATTCTAAAATCCTTTATTTCCCAAATTTACATGCTTATTTCTTTCCAAATTGGTCTCCTGCAACATTGCTGTTTTGCATTCTGGATTTCTTAATATTATTCAATACTCTTTCCTTTTTGTCTGTACTTGGGTCATTTGCATTTCAAGATAATATGGATAGCATAGCCATTATGGTAAAAAGCTATTCTTTCCACCTAATAAACATGACAGTTTTTTGAATGTGTCTTACATGCTCATACTAATGATTGGCAGGCTGATCTTTTATATGGTTGTTTATTCTCATCTCCTTTTGAACTTGTCATATTTTTTCAATATTTTTTGTTTTGATGAAAACTTTAAACAAAAAACTAAATACATTTTCAGAACACCTCCATTCCTTGTTAACATAGAACAAACATGCAATACTGTACATCATCAAAAAATGATTAACTTCCAGATAACAAGTGCCCCAAATCGACAACTGCATTAACAGGCATTACCTAACCTAAAATTAAGGATACCCATGCAAAAGTGCATGCTACAGCCTGTGTTCTCATTACATTAATTGTTGGTGTCTATTGTTTTGTTATCTCTATTCCATCCCAGATGTGAAAAACAGCTTGCATGCTTTCAGAAAACATTAATGTTTAGCCCTAAAAAAGTGCACTGTGGCTATCCCTAAATAAATTAAATTGTACACTGTTCGATTAAACTCAAAGTATTAAAGCTAAGGAAGCTGTCATCTCTTATTCACATTCAAAACTTTATTTCTCACTGAACTGCTTGCCATTATACTTTTAAATTTTATCTTTCTGTCAGAGAAGAATGCTCAGAACTCTTATTATTAATTGCTTGCACCTGCAGATAGCTTGTCTCCATGTAAATGTAGTCAGTGTTGAGGGAAAAAAGCCAACATCTCTGCAGGTACATGAATGAATCTTTAAACAGAATGAATAACTGCCTTTTAGCTGCAGACTTCTTGATTCCCACTAAGAACATTTTTAAATAGAAACAAGTCAATGATCATCTTCGTAGATAAAAGGAACTTAGCATTTTTGTGGCTTTCATCGTTTTGTTTTATTTTTCAAGGCTAATTTCTTTCTAAAGATACTTGTTGATAGCTTAAGCCAATGGCATAAATCTGGACATCCATCCTTGTAAAAAACAAGATAAATTATCTTAATTCTACATACAGTATAATCAATTCACTATTAAACCCCAACCACAACAGCCTGAGATCACAGAGTGCTAACTTAATCTTGCTTCTGTCCAGACTTTCTTCTCTTGTTATAATGTAAAGCCTATATTTCTTACAACCAAAAAAGTACTTGTTTACTTTGATATACATACAACAGTCACTGAAAAGATTCCCCCATTCTTTTATAATGCCCCTGTTATACAGTATACAAAACTGCTTTACTATATAACATGCAGTTTAAACGATGGACTGTTTTATACAAATACTAATAAAAACATAAACTGTATTACTTACAATTATTTTCTTTTTTATTTTAGTGTTCTTGTGAACATTAATGACAAAGTATGATATATGATTTCTAGTCCACCTACAAGCTTAAAAAGTCAGCAAAAGTCCGGTTTTTCTCAGACACATTTTCTTGCAAAACCTTATTTCACAAATGAAATTGATGCTTTATGGTTTCCCATTTATTTACAAATTTTGCTGTTGTTCCCAACACTATACTCTGGTTCAAATCTAAGTTATGCCTGATTCTTCTACGCAACTCCTGCACTTTTTATATCTCTCAAGCATTTCTTTTGTAACCTTAGAAAATATTTTGTAAACAGGTGGATACAACAGCTTGAATCTCACACCTGCCTCTCAACATTCCCCGAATGCTGGGATAAAATTGTTTATTTTCTGCCTTGTGCACAGTGAATAATCATTTTCTGCTGTCTCCAATTTATAATATTTTCCATCCTTCCACAGTTTTGTCAGGATCATCTCTTTCTGCTGATATGATTGCATCTTTACTAATATAGGTCTTTGCTGCTTTCTCGTGGCCAGGTTTAGACCAAACACTCAGTCTGCCCTTTCAGTTAACAAATCATTCTGTGGAATACCAGTCCAGTTGCTGCTTTGAGTATTTATAAAATTATTACCATCTGTTGATTCTAATTTCTCTGTTATAGCAAAAAACTCAATTTTTTGCACATTTTGACTTCTAACTCTTCTATTTTATTTGAAACAGCTCTTCTAGACAATGTTTATTCCTTTCAACCTCTGATTTTTGCAGTTTGATCAGTTCATCCGAATGGCTAAAGTGTCTTCTATTTTTCCAGCCTTTTGTTATTTGAGTTGATATATTCCTTCAGTGTTTTATTCATTTTAATCATTTCTGAGTACCTGTGATTTATTTCTCCCATAAATTACTGGAAGTCATCTCTTTTGCCAAAGTTAAAGCCTGAGCTGCTTTTTGCCACACAGCTGTGGAAATCATCTATGTCAGTGTTTTCACTTGATCTTCTGGATGATTTTCTTTCAGGTTGTCAACATTGTTTTCTTTGCTGGCATCCAGGCAGTGTATTTGCAAGCCAGTAACTGATTTTTACCCAAAAAGACAATTCCACTGGTTGTTATTTCTCATTTTTTGTTTTCACACTGGGAGAGCTGAAATTAAGCTGTTGATCAATGTACAGCCATCTTGGAAGTTGTGATCCTTGTTAGTTTTGTGCTTGAATCCAGAGAAAGTAAACATATTTTTGACTTGGTTACCCAGTTAGAGAAACCTTAGCCAGCTCAGGTTTAGGTATCAGGTAGATGTATACCTATTGACAGCTATGTCCAGATCCACACCTTTTCTGCTCAATCAGCAGACTTGTCCCAATTACTATTGGTGAATAAGTACTGACTTGAAAATGGTGAGGAGATTGTTTCCTCTAGATTACCTTTATGTGAAGTAGCTGGTGCACCAGCAAAAGCCGGACAGTTGTACCCAGTAAAAGCCAAGATCATAATGACAATATTAGTCCAGAGTGACTGGAAATCATCATTTTGTTACAGCTGTCATCTGAATTCACAGTCAATAAAATCTTAAAATACTCCTTTACTTTTTACACCATAAATGATTTAGGTGGAATTTAATGAGAATATGAGACCTCTGCTCAAGCATGTCCACCATGTGTGATCCTGCCAGTTGTACATACCATCAGATGACATAACCATGAAAATCATTGAAGTACACAAATCTCTCTTAGCTAGTTAGGTCCTGCTCCAAGAAGATGATGCTAAATTGCAGGAGGTGTCCATATCAGTCTTCTATATGATGAGTAAGATCGCAGGAATGTAGGCTGGCTATCATTTGCTAAACTTTTTTCCTATGGCTGTTGAGAAAGACTAATTTGGAGCATGGCCAAGATGGACTGAAGCAGATTTCAGTTGTTCTCTTTCTGAAAGGAATTTGCTCTCAAACTTGATCCAATCTTTTCAAGAAGTGAAGGAAACAAATATTTTGTCTGAGGATCAAATTATATTGGTCAAAAACTAATAATTCAAAAAATCCCTGTCATAAGATATTTATACAGACTATTTGATGCACGGTAGTTAATAACTCTACTGGGTAAGACACCATTTCCATAAAGAAGGATTTCCAAAATATATTGTCATCCCTACAAAAGTTATCCATAGGAGAAGAACAGGATGAGTGAGCAAGAAAACCTCAATAACTTTTTGCTAAAACAAAATAACTAGCGAGGCCTATGACTTAGAAAACCATAAGAGAAAAAAATAATTTAAGAATATTTGGAGTTCATGAGAAAATGTAAGGAAAAATATGTTACTTTCCTTGCCAGATCAATTCTAAAAGTTTTACATCTTCAAAAAGGCTTATTTTATGGTACGGTCAGAATCCATAGATTTCTCACAAAGCAACCAGCTAGGAAATGACCCCCAATAATTGCTCAATTCATCTCAAAACTGGATAAACAAATTGTTAGAACTAAGAAAAACAATAACACTGGTTGTAACAAGGCTTAAAACAAAAGCATTTAATGGAGTAAGCGCTTTCATGCTAACACCGCTTCTTCAGACTACAATCAAACAGCATCACATTTAAATACTAAAACAATCAAACTAATTATGGCATCATACAATTAAAACATAGCTTACTTAAAGGAACACTGTAGAGCAACTCTTAAAAACAATAAAATTAATGCTTCAGTGGCTTTGCCTTGGGAAAGGGTTTAAGTGAAACCATGCTGTTCAAGCCAAGAGGCTTGTCAGCATAGAATTGCAAAATCCATTCTTGTTCAACTAATTCAGTAGCATTTTTAAAGTCTCCCCCTCTCTTTTTAGCAGCTGCAATCTGAAGTACTAAAAACTTAAATATGTGGTCCATGCCTTCCTTTATGTTATGCATAACTAGTGCACTGTTTTCTTTCATATTCCTGATGTCCCTAAAATATCCTAGTATCCTGTTCTTAAGGCAACAATTCATTTCACCTACATAGAAAGAAAAACATTTAACAGAATAGCTAAATTAAATAACATTACAGGTCCTACAGTCAGCATAGTTATTGGGGTCAATCTTAAAGCCTAAACTGAGATGTGTAAAAGGTCCTCCAGTGTGTATATGTCTACATGCCATACAATTTCTGCATGCATAAGTACCTATTCTCAGTGACCTAGGAAACCTAGTAAAATCAACAGTTCTATAACACAAGTGGCCTTTCAAGGACATATTATTGTGAAAGGTAAAGTTAGATTTTTCACCTGTCACCCCTTTAAGCCCTTCAACTGTAGACAAAATGTCCCCGTTCTTATTAATAACCTCACATACCACATTAATGTCACTAGCAAAGGTTAAAGGCTTTACAAAATTTAAAAATAACCAGTGTTATTGTTTTTTCTTAGTACATTTTATATTTTTCTCTGTTTGTTTTATTGGTTTGGGAGTTTTATTTAATAATAATGTTATTAGAACTACTTGGACAAATCCTTTTCTGATAATTGATAGTTCTATCATCAGTTCATTGAAAGTATTAGAAGAAATGCTTGCTTAACACTGGTAAAGTTCCAGACTTTATTTCCATCAAGAATAAAAATCTTTTTAGAAGGATCAAGTCCTTGTGACTCTTTAGAAGGTGCTATTTCCATTCTTACGCATCCAGGAAGAAATGGGCTTGAGTCATGAAAGCCTCAGTACAGAATCAGAGAACTAGGTAATGCTTGTCAAATGTTTTAACTGCAGCCAAAATCATCAAAGCCAAGATAGGAATGTTTTCTTCATTTACTGCAGTTGTACTTGCTTTATACAGTGGTCACCACTATTCTTTAGCATTTTAAAAGCATTTATTTAATGTTGTGTCAAAAATAGTAATTTCTATGCTTTTGGCTGGATTTTCTAGTTCTGTTTCCCTCCAAATCACCTTGCAGAAAGTTGAGTTTGCCAAGGACTTCGTTGTTTGTTGTTTAATCTGCACTTAAGAGCTGCTTTTGCTGTGTTTTTCCATTAAGAAATTCCAGGATCATCCATCTTGTGGCAGGAGGTGTTTACCTGGACTCACTCTTAGTGGAGAAGCACTGCAGGAAGCTTAAAGTGTGGTTGTTTATTGGCTAGATTTCTCTGCTTTGAATCAGTCAAATTTGGTGGAGCTACCCACTGAGCAATGACTGTTAGCAGTGTCTTATTTTGCAGCAAACATGTAGACTGTAAAACTTCCATATTAAGTTAGAACTAGGTCACAAACCTTTAAATGTTGTGGCATTGTGTGGAATTAATCTTAGAGCAGCTAGCTTCCACATGGAATAGCATACCATATTGCAGCACTACATCACATGTTAAATTTAACCCAAGAAACTACCCTAGGACACTCCTGCTAAAACACAATCCTTAATGCTAAACAGCCCACCCTATTACAATACTGGACAACATGGATATGCAAATTCCTAATGTCTCTTTGACCAAACTGGTAGATTTGGGCATCCTAAGACAATGTAGTAGTTGTCTCATGTTCTCAGACAAACAGTTAATCATTAAAGAAAATAACACGGTATGTGAGAGATGTAAATACACAACTTCTTTGTAGGCAAAAATGTTGCATACAGACAAGGTTGTCAAGAATACCTACACTACATCCTTCACACCAGTGGCCTAATGGATAAGGCATTAGCCTTCTAAGCCAGGGATTGTGGGTTCAGGTCCCATCTGGGGTGATATAATCTTGATACACAGGGGTCCAGGGAAGTAAATATTGTGGGAAGAAATATCCAGGGAATTGTTATGGATAGACTTGTATAGGCCCTAGGGCCGATAGCCTAGTATGAACCTATGAACACACATACCACTCACCAGACACACAGTTTGTCTTACTCTGAGGCACTTAAAAGAAACCTTCCCAAATCTCAAAAACCTTCAAAGCCAACTAACAGCAACACTGCTCCTCAGCAAACACTAAAGCACAAACCAAAAGCAACACCAAACATCTCACATAAGTCTACACCCAATGGTCCCCAAGAACAAAAAACATAAGGTAAGCATATACTTTACATAACACTCTTGTCATCGGGTTCTCCATTGTATGAAACACAGCTGTCCCACTCATCAGGTTAGACAAGGAGAAGATGATAGTTGCCTGTCTGGAGCCAGGATCCACAATATTATGCACTCACTCAAGTCACTGCACCCCAGGTGCCAATATAATTATGTCATAGTCCATGTGGGTCCAGATTACCTGAAATATACCTTGCAGTACTATATGAAAAGAGACATAATGGATCTCTCATAATGTGTCACAGATAGGTATGAACCTTGTATTGAGTAGCATTTTATCTTCACAAAGGATGATGCCACAGTGTGAACGTAAAATGATTGACTTTAATAATTGGCTTAGTTTCTGGTGTCAGTCCAGGGGGATCCAATATCTTTCATCATAGAAGAACATGGTCAACAGACCATGTTGCTTTGCAAAGGATGGGATGCACCTGTCCCCCCTCTCCCCCCAGGCTTTTGGATATTGGCTAAAACTTTATCCACCCCTTACAGCCAAAAAGACAAAACTACCAATGTAGTGAAAAATACTCCAATCATCCTAAGGTATTACTGCTCAAGAGCCTGAACAAAAAACTCCACACCCTTCAAGCACTCATCACTCTGGAGAATGTAGACATCTATGCTGTGACTGAGACTTGGTTTAATGCTATAGAAAATACTCCAGAAGTGCAATGTTACAGTGCCTTCCACACATTTAGACCAACAAAAGCAGAGACTGGGCCAAAGACGGAGGTGTCTCAGTCTATGTTAGCAGCAAATGTACCTCTAGACTGGTTAACTGGGATTATAACATGGAGCTCATCCATGTGCGAGTTACCATAGATAAAGACCCTCTCCATAACATGGCTGGCTACAGGTCAACAACTATGTGTCCAGAGTCTCACAACTCCTACCTAAACCTACCAGAGGCACTCACCATCAAACCAAGCACCCTGTTCTTGAGTGACTGTAACTACCCCTCTATAGACCTGGAAACTTACACTGCCTCAGACTCATAGACACAATGCTGCATGGTGTTTATTAACACAAACACCTTAAAACAGATAGGGCATGCTCCAACCAGAGGATCAAACATACTGGATCTGGTATTTACCAAATGGAAGACCATTGCACCCCCATATTGTCCTAACTAGTTAGGTCGAATAACAAAGCTGTCTCTTTTGAAGGAAAAAAAATCAACCAGGAAAACCCAGCTAAACCAGTAACAGTTAGAGACTATTCTAAGGCAAACCACATCCTATTTAAGTGATAGCTTGTCAAAATGCAGGGCTCCCCCTAATCCTGAGACCACAGCTACCAATTCAGAATTATTCACAGATTCCCATGTGAATAGATGCATACAGACTGAAGTACCTACCAGAAATAAACCCTAAACTAACAGTAAAAACAAACACCACTGGTGAGATCTTCACCTAAACAGGGTATATAATAAAAAGAAGAAAATGCATGGCCAAAATCAGGAAGAGCAACTCCCTTAAAGAGAGGTGCTCTCCTGTACAGCTAAACAAGAAACTAAGAGGTCTAACTAATTCCACCAAAGCCAACTATGAGAACAGGATAGCCTCATAGGCAAAGGAAAACCACAAGGCCTTCTTCAGCTATGTCCAGAACCTTAAAAGTAACATACAGCAGTATGCTGAACTGGTGGCGAACGTTGCCACATTCACCAGTCAGGGTGACATAGCAAATCTACTTGCTGATAAATTCCACACAAACTTCATACCCCCACTCCTCCCCAGCTCCAGCAATTAAAATTCCCTCCAACATACTGCCCTCAACTATTAGCAGGGGCCAGGTGCTACCAGCACTCACTAAAGTCCATGAATATTGCATTTATGGATTCCAGCATTATCTCCAGTTATTTTATCAACAGTCTAAAACATGGCCTATCAGGACCAGTCAAGGCACTCTTCAACTTCAGCCTTGAAACAGGTTACATTCCAAGTGAATGGAAGACTGTAACAGTCACTCCCCTCCACAAAGTTGGACCATATTCTGATCCAGGGAACTACAGACCTATCAGTCTAACAAGCCTAATATTCAAAGCCATGGAACAAATTATCATGCAGATTATAAACAAGGACATTGGCAACCTACAGACATTGGACCCATCCAAATTTGGCTTTGTTAAGGGAAGGTCATGCCTACTTAACCTGGTAGACGTCTTTGAGACGATCACCAAGACAATGAAAGAGGGTAAAACAATGCATACTGCATATCTTGACCTGGTTAATGCATTCAATACAATACCTTACTCAGGCATTGTTGACAAGCTCTCTGAGCTAGGCATAAATCCCTACATAACTTGCTTTATTGCCAGCAGGTCACATATAGGACCCAAACAGTCAGGATCAATAAGGCCTCCTCCACCAAGACTCCAATCACCAGCAGAGTACCCCAGGGTTCCGTGCTGGGCATGCTTCTGTTTGGCTTCTATTTCTTGGAAGTCAAGTCCTCTGGCTCACCATGTTCTCAGATGACTGTAAACCTGGGAGCTATTTTAGATTGCTCTCAAGATACTAAATCTTGCAAGAGGGTTGAACACAGACAAATGACTGGTGCCAAAGCCATGGTCTAAAACTCAGTACCAAAAATGCATTATAATGCTCTTTGGGGAAACTGTCAACCCAAATTAATTATTCCATTGATATAACATTAAGAGTTGACCCAGTAGTAAGGGATTTGAGAGCATATGGACACAGCAATCTGGCCTTTGACCAATACATAGCTAAAATAGTAAGAAGTAAATTTTATGCCACCCAACTTATAGGTAAGAGTATGTCATCCAGGTCCAAGGAAGTTAAAGCACCACTCAAATTGGCCATTAACACTCCTATCATTGAATTCAATGTCCCCTTTGGCATGTATCTAACCTAACTATATTAAGCTTTTATCTAGCTTTGGTTGATTTAATTAGAGCCCAAAGGTCTCTATTAACTAGACTAAACACTTTTGGCATTTGTAGAATTAGCTTTGTTTTTATGTTCAGTGAGATTTTCCTTTTATTGTAGAGCCTGCTTTACTCCCACTAGAGGTGGAACCCTAATATAGAGAGTATCCTTGTCTCTCCTGTGTTGAGAATCACTGAGAAAATCGTAAGGAGTGTGCTTGTTGTAACGGGTCAGTGGACTATTTTAATTGTTTACTGTTTCTCTCTGCTTATTTTAAGGTTTACAAACATTGGATTGCCACTGCATTAATTGCTGAGGCTTTCTGCTGAATACAGATCCTACCATTGCTGGAAAGGTACTGCACATTGCTGTTATATTTGTGCATTATTTGCAGAATTTTTCTACTTTTATACACTTTAAAGTGCTGTTGTTTTTACCACCATATTCAGCTAAGTTCTGCACTTCTGCTTGTTTCCAAGTGTTTGCTGCTTGGATTAACTTTGTTATTTACTGTACTTTGTGGTTCATTTTACTGGTTTAAATTTAGAAAAGTTATATCCTTCTTCTAGTGTGAGTAGAGAGCAGCCTGTCCCTTCTGTGATGAGAATCGCTGAGGAAACCCTATAGTGTGATTATTGAGACTGGCCAGTGGGCTATTCTGCTAGTTTTCTGTTTCTCTCTCTTTCTCTCTCTCTCTCTCTCTCTCTCTCCCTGTTTAAAGAAGTTTTATGTCTGTGATGCTGTTCATTGTCAGCAGTAGTCAGCAGTACCCTGTAAAGTTGCACATGCTTAGAATCTCAGTTTGTCTAGGTCACCTTCAAGAAACACATTACACCGAATGACATTTGACGACCTTTATTAAATTTCCATAAACATAAACGTTAATCAATATTCATTCATTTCAACCAAACATGATACAGGTGAAATAACATCCATGTAACATTATCTTAAGACAGGACTGCATAAACCTGCTTATCCTGATCAGTAAGCAGCGTCCATGCCTCCACTTACTTACTTATGAAGCAGCATAACTGCTCACTTCCATTACCATTTATTAGTACTTATCAAGCAGTGTACCCACTCACTTCCATTACCATTTATTGGTACTTATCAAGCAGCGTACCCACTCACTTTCATTATCATTTATTGCATTATACCATCAATCCAATAAGCAGCTTCACCCGCTGGCTTATATACTTATCAAGCAGCATAACCGCTCACTTTCATTACCATTTATTGCATTATACCATCAACCAAATAAGCAGCTTCCTCCACTTACTTATGTACTCAAGCAGCATAACCACTCACTTTCCTTTTCAAACTTATTGAATTGACCATCCAGCACCAGGGGGGGGGGCAGAAAAGGGCATACCTGCCCCTCTTCTCCGTCCTGTCCAAACTAAACATAACCATATCCCCACTAATAAAAAAAGGTAGGGAGGGTGGGTAGCAAGTTCACGCCAAAATGTGACTCTTATTCCAGTTACACTTGCCTAACATCCTTTAAGCCCCTCCCTACCTCACTTTCTCTCAAACCTCATCCATTCCTATTTAACCCTATCCTTCCCTATCCTCCCAAATCCTACTACTCTAACTAACCCCCCACCTTGAAGATCTTCCTGGACAAAATGGTCTGTTCCAAACCTCATTTGTCTAGGTCCCCTTCAAGAAACACATTACCCCAAATGACATTTGAAGACCTTTATTAAATTTCCATAAACATAAATGTTAATCAATATTCATTCATTTCAACCAAACATGATACAGGTGAAATAACAACCATGTAATATTATCTTAGGACAGGACTGCATAAACCTGCTCATCCTGATCAGTAAACGGCGGCCATACCTCCACTCACTTACTTATGAAGCAGTGTATCTGCTCACTTCCATTACCATTTATTGGTACTTATCAAGCAGCGTACCCACTCACTTTCATTACCGTTTATTGCATTATGCCATCAAACAAATAAGCACCTTCCTCCACTTACTTATGTACTCAAGCAGCATAACCGCTCACTTTCCTTTTCAAACTTATTGAATTGACCATCCAGCACCAGAGGGGGAAGAGAAGAGGGCAAGCCTGCCCCTCTTTTCCACCCACCAGCCTGACCAGGCTGTTCCCTCTCTCTGTGGCACACTTCCAACAAACTAAAAACCATTGCGGCATCCGGCCAACCATAATTTGGTGTGCCCCATCCCCACTAACCAAGGTAAATAGAGTTAACTCCTAAAACCCTATCACATAACAAAATAAACAGTTACTGAAACAACTGAAAACAAAACACTGACCCTTCACCTATGCTAAGATAACCTAGCATTGCACTGCACATGAACTAAATAATCCTCACTTCATGACCAATGGCAGCTCCACAATGACTTAAAGGACATTATAAAAACCACGCAGAATCAACTACATGCCATCATGCATCATCATTGCAACCCCATTTACCACCCAATTCAGTAATAACCAAATGAGCTTTCCTTAATGCCAGAGCAATAACAATTCTAATGCCTCCCCCATCACTACCAACCAAAATAGTACCATTAAACTCCCACTGTCTAGCAATCCCGCCATCACACTATCTCTTACAAGCAATAAAACAGCTCAACAGTCATCATGGCATGCTAGCAACTCAACAAAACAAGCCATACTATTTCGTTATTAAATCCAATTGCATACCATCATACCAATGATATCTCTTTAACGCAGGTGCAATATCAATCCAGACATTAAACCAACTAACCTTTATAACATGAAATGATTAAACAACCATCACAGCATTGTTAGCAGCCCAACCAACATCAGCCCTGTAAGTTCCATACTGGCAACTGGAAACAAACCATAATCCCCCAACAACCCCAATGAACCTCCTACACCAGCTAACACAAACACCAAAAGTAAAATAAATACTCCATGTCCCCTCAATCCTCCTCCTTCACACAAGCCACTGACTTAACCCTCCAGCTTATGAACCTTATCACATACATAGCCTAAGTGATGAGCAGGCAAAATGACTGAAAGTAAACCCTTAGTCCCTCCCTGATGTTAACTCAATGCCCCCTAAAACCAGACAAGGGCAATCGCCAATTAACCTTAACAGTAGCCCTATCATAGATCACGAACCTTCCTGTCATCCCTCCAACTATCCAATACGACAGTAGCACCTAAGAACCATCCTTGCTCTTGCTGGCCTTCACCTTTCTGTAATGACTAACCACAGCCATAACAAATGCCACAAATACTCCACCAAACCCCACACCTATAAATGTATAATCAAAATACAAATCCCTATAACCCACCCTATCCATCTGCAGCAAGGGCTTATAAAAAGAATTAAGCCTCAAGCAACCAAACGGATAAACTACATCAACTATTAACCCTACCAAAGTAACCCACTCAAACTGGCAAAAATAAATGTCCTACATCTGTAAGAAATCACCACCGCCCCAACTGTAATGTGCCTTAATGACCATTGAATAAAATTACCTACTACCCTATAGCCTCTCTAGCACTCAAAACATCTACAAAACAAAAACCATTACCTTTCAAGTCCATTTCCATTAGAGCATTGACTGTTAGTCATTCAGCACTCCATCTGTGACCTCAATGTGCCCACCCAAGAGATCAGGACTTCCATTTAAACATGCAGTCCAATTTTAACATGCAGCAAAACCATTCTCACTATGACGACCATCTAACAAAACACGTGCAACACATAGCTCTCAAAGCCAGTGTGCCGAACAGTCACAGCCCTTAAGGCTAAACAACACACCTGATATACTTGTAATAGGTGACTCTATTGTCAGGCACACTGACGTCCCACTCACCAGGCTGAACAAGGAGAAGGTCACCGTGAGCTGCCTGTCGAGTGCTAGGATCCGCCACATAACACAAGCACTCAGGTCACTCCAAGGCAATTACAATTATGACTCAGTCATTGTCCATGCTGGTGTGAATGACCTGAGATGTACCTCCCTGGACTACATGAAAAGAGACATAGAGGAGCTCTCTGAGCAAGTAGCCCAGGCCGGTATGACCCTGACCTTGAGTAACATCTTACCCTCACCAAGAATGATGCCGCACTATGAAGACAAGATGATCAATTTCAACAATTGGCTTAAGTATTGGTGTCAATCAAAGGGGATCCAATGCCTGTCAACCTGAGATGACATGCTCGACAAGCCACGATGCTTTGCTAGGGATGGCTTGCACCTGTCACCCCTGGGCTTTCGGATATTGGCAAAGGCTCTTACCACCCCCATAGTGCCTTTTTTAGACAAGGCTCAAAAGACAAACCCACCTCCATAGGTATCACAAGGGATAAGAAACTAAGAGTAATGCTACTCAATGCCAGAAGTCTAAACCTCAAGATGCATGCACTCGAAACTCTCCTTAGCATGGAGAACATCGATATCTGTGCAGTAACAGAAACCTGGTTCAAGGCTCCTGAGAGCACCCCAGCACTACCAGGTTATACCTCATACCATGCATTTTGGCCCCAAAACTTGGACCAAACCACAAAAGGAGGGGGAGTATCAATATTCATCAAAGATACCCACACCTCCAGGTTAGTGGCACAGCACGAAGCATCAGAGACTATCCATGTGCAACTAACAGTGGGTAAAACTGCCTTCCAGTTTATAGCCTGCTAAAGTCCACCCTCCCAAACCCAGGAACCTCACTCAGCCTTCCTGAGAACACTGGAAAATATGAAGGCCTCTCCAAACACCATTATATTGGGCGACTTCAACTACCCAAACATAGACTGGGAGCATTACTCTAGGTCCAACACCCTAGCCCAAAGGTTCCTAGAATTTATAAAATCAAATGCTATGGAACAACTTGTTACCACTCCCACAAGAGGGGAAAACATACTGGCCCTGATCATCACCAACATGGGGGCTCTATGCTCCAGACCAGAAGTGTATCCCTCACTGGTAAGATCAGAGCATAAACTAATCTCACTGGATATTCACATCCCGACCCCACCCCCTGCCCAGAAAACCACAGTGAAAAACTTCTCTAAAGCAAATTTCACACTCCTCAAAATCGAGGTGGAATCCTTCAAAGCCCCCGGGCCTGTTGAAAATACGGCCCAGACCACAGAATCCTTTATAAATGCATTCTATGAACACCTTCAGGAATGCATGGATCATACAATCCCAAATAAAACCAAGACCCAATCCTCCAAAGGCAGGCGTCCTGTCTGGTGGACCCCAGCCATAAACAAACTATACAATAGAAGGAGGAAGCTATTACATGATAGAGCAAAATCCCAAAAAGGGAAGGCATCTCTGATCAGTATTAGCAAAAAACTACGGGCACTCATAAAATCATCTAAGGCTAGCTTCAAGAGAAAAATTGCACAGGACACTAAAGATAATCACAAGACTTTCTTTAGTTATGTTAGGAACCTGGGTGGGAATTCCCAGATATGCTCAGAATTAGTCCAAAATGACAAAAAATACACCAAACCCACAGACATTGCCAACATCCTAGTTGACAGGTTTAGCGCAACCCCCCCCCACCAAAAAGGCAAATATCTATCCCAGCAGAGTGCTGCCCCCCTGACATCTCAGATGCTCAGGTAAGAGCCGCCCTCTCCAAAGCAAAAAACACAGCATCAATGGGACCAGACGGTGTCCTGGGCTGCGTCCTACATGAACTCCAAGAAGAGCTAAACCCAAACATAAAACTACTGTTCAATCTCAGCCTTACTACAGGATATGTACCCAAAGAGTGGCATACAGCAAAAGTGGTCCCTCTCCACAAAGGTGGTACCTCAACGGATCCTGGAAACTATTGCCCCATAAGCCTGACTAGCTTGGTCTGCAAAGCTATGGAAAGGATCATCATGGACCTCATAAATAAAGATATTGGGGACCTACAGACACTGGATCCTACCCAGTTCGGCTTTGTTAAGGGCAGATCCTGCCTCTTAAACCTGGTCGATTTTTTTGAAACAGTCACCAAGGCCATTGACGAGGGGAAGGTGGTCCACACAGCCTACCTGGACCTCACAAAAGCCTTCGATACAATACCCCACTCGGGCATTATAGATAAGCTCACCAGCTTAAATATAAACCCCTATGTCAATAGATGGGTTGCAAACTGGCTCAAGGACAGAACCCACATGGTTAGAATTGCTGGAGCCATGTCAGACTCCAAACCAGCTACAAGTGGCATCCCACAAGGCTCAGTCCTGGGACCTCTCTTGCTCAGTATATATTTCTCGGAGGTACAGGTCAACACGGAAGGACTGTGGCTGACAAAGTTCGCAGATGACTGCAAACTAGGTGCCATAATCGACTCTCCAGCTGACACAAGCATCCTACAAAAGGGCCTCATAGAAACAGACAACTGGTGCCAGAGCCATGGCCTCTAGCTAAACGCCAAAAAGTGTATAGTCATCCCCTTTGGCAAAAACAAAGTGCCCACAAATTACCACATAGGTGGTAATCCATTAAGTACGGAAGAAGTAATTAGGGACCTGGGGACCCAAGTTGATAGCAATCTCTCATTTGAAAGCCACGTGACCAAAGTGGTTAGAAAAACATTTTATATAGCCCACCTAATCATGAAGGGATTCACAGCTAGATCAGGGGAGGTCATCGTGCCTCTTTACTCATCCCTCATCAGGCCCATAATTGAGTACAATGCCCCTTTTGGGATGTACCTTGCCAGACACCTGCAGCAACTGGAAAGACCCCAAAAGTACCTCACCAAGAGGATCAAAGGGCTCAAACAGATGCCATATGCTGCCTGGTTAAAGAAACTCCAGCTCTACTCAGTGTCATACCGCCTGCTCAGAGGTGATCTGTGCCTGATGTATAAAGCCATGTCCAACCTGGAATTAATGGACATGCTGCACCTCAGAAAATTCAAATCCCATTGAGCTACGTGCTCGAGAGACTTGAACCTCAGCACTGAAATAAATAGGACATGCTGGAGGGACAGATTCATAACCCAGAGGCTCCCTTCACTCTGGAATAAAATCCCAGTCCAGGTTAGGCAGAGTCCCTCATTGACTCTCTTCAAGAGGAATCTTGATGAGTGGATGGGAGATCATAGGTTTACCCCGGGTATCACTTCTGTGTCACTGTTAGAGAGAGGCACAGTATACTAACCTCAAAAAAGGGCATAGCAAAATTCATTTAAAATGGGTGGCGAAAGCCAAACACACTCTGGCTAGGCTTATAAATGCCCTAGGGCAGATAGCCTAGTATGAACCTATGAACCTATGAACCTATGTGATCTATATGTCTTCCCATACAAATATATCCAATATTAAGTATCTAGCAACTTAGCAGCATGGAAGGAAAACCCAGGAGTGCCCAGCAAAACCCACACAAATGCAAGGAGGGCATGCAAAGCCCACACAACTGCCCCCAACTGAGAATCGAACTACAGAGCCTCTAGCTGTGAAATGACACAAACCGCTGCACCACTGCATCCCATGATGTCTAAATAATAGAACTCTTAATTCTATCATGGATTGTGCATTATCCTGTATCACAAATCAAACGAGGTCATAAAACATAAATACTTTTCTAGAGTAAAGGGACAGTCACAAGTTTCTTCTTCTTCCAGATCACTGTGCTTGCCTTTTCACCTATCCATTTCTGATTACTCACCCAATGACCCCACCGCTTAATCGACACCAAAGCATGATCATCTGCGAATTCACTGTATCTCACCACTGGAGCTCGGCACATCATCATCTGCAAAGAAAAGGACAAAATTAAACCCTCTAATAGGAACAAGAAGGCTCCACATTATACCCACCTATTCCAAATAACAGCCACAGCATTCCAAGACCCCATCTGCAAAAAAGAAAAAGACAAGTAAAACATCAAAATACATAACACATTCCAAGACATCCTCAAGGGCAACCTATACTGCCAACCTGGGAAGAAATGTACCACCACCACTCCCATCCATGACAAAACAGCCATAACTGAAGCAATGCTTCCTATGACCCTATCAAATACCCAAGATAAATTTAACTACCAGTGGAATATATTAAAAGTAAACACCACACCGGAAGGGACCTATCCCTATCCACAAACCGGGTAACTTTGCAATTCCAGACCACCAAAGCTGTTGCACATGCTACACTTAAAGAAATCCAAATCCCTCAGAGCCACACACTCCATGGATCTAAACCTTGTCATCACAATGAACAAAACATGCTGGAGGGATAGGTTCCTGACACAGGGACTACCCAGACTCTGGAATAGACTGCCCATACATGTCAAGCATAGCACCTATTTGGCTCTCTTCAAAGGAACCTTGATGATTGGATGGGAGATAGGAAATTCACCCCAGGGATCACGTCAGTCACCCTGCTAGACAGAAGTCCAGGGAAGCAAATACTATGAAAGGAAAAGTGCTTTGCCCAACTGACAACAGCCCCACCTAAAAAACACATCCACAATGGAACCTCCCTTTCCACCAAATGTACCAAGCGCTACTTTTATGGCTTATAAATTGACAGCACATCAGGATCTGCTTTAACATACCCCCTCTGAAAGATTCAAAGTCCGAAACACAAATGTACTTCACTACCCAGAGCCTAGCTCTCAGCCTTCCATTTCCAAAATGAGGAGCACTAGCATTTGAATTGTGGAACAAATACGAAAAATGAGTAACACATACTAATGGCTTACTAACAACTTCAGCTAGGAAGGTCATAGGATGGTTAACATTTTTCTGGCTTTAATTCTAACAAGGATCTCTTAATGAATTAATATGCGTCGCAACAATCCCAAAGGTTTCTCATTTGTACCGTTGCTCCTGCCCATCACTCCGGCAACTTGCGGATCCCCCCTGCACTACTGCATGCTTCAAAGCAATAAAACCCACCTTGAAGAAACATTCTGTCCCCACATACCACCATGCCACCGCTAACGACTACAAAACACAGCCTTCTAAACAGACAAGTGCAATTAAAACATTTTTGTATGTACTGAGACAGTATCAAGGAGATGTTTAGAATATGCATTTATTCATTTACTAACTGGATAAGTGCACTTGTCTAACAGAACAAAGAATGAATTCTCAATACTAAAATATAAAATAAGGGAAAATCCTAATGCATGCTCTTATAGTGCATATGCTTAGTAATATTAAAAGACTACTAAGATGATTTTACTATATCTACCTATAATTTAATTACTTTGCATACACTAACTGCTTTCAGTTCCTTTGCTTCTTTCATTACTGTTTACTCCCTTACTAAGCCTGTGTTAATGGTATGGACTGTTTATATCTATTCCAACCCTGGTTACAGTTATCTGAGGCTCAATAGATTTAACAGTTTAAAATAAAGTAGACATCTGCCTTCATATTAAACTAATTTTATATATATTTACGTAGTCTACATAAATATAAAGACTCCATGTGTCAATCTGCCATTTGTGTTGATCCTTAAAAACACTGCTTGATAAATATAGCATATTTAGAAAACAGCAAAATTGCACGCTTTCAGGCAAGGTTATGCCCTGGAAAAACAATTAAGTACTTAAAGTCTCGTGGAAAACACTACTATATACTGAAATGAGCAGAGTGTGATACATTATTTAAGATCTAATACAATGAATTACCTGAAAGTAAAAATCCCATCACTCTGATCATTGGTGCTATAACTGAACAGCATACCTCTCAACTGTACTGAATGTCCAGATTTTTGCCTCCCCAGTCCCCAGTCCGTTCCTCACAAATTGCAGTTCTCTGACCGATTAGCTGCAAATCATCAAAGACTAAAGCTAGAAATCAAAGACAAACATTTTAGTTTCAGACTTCATACCTCTCAGGAAAAATCCATGCTAAAATATATTTTATTCTATCAACTAAGTTTGTAAGAGAAATATTTAAAAATTGTCCATACTTTCTGGCCTGTGCCCCACTTTTATTTATGGCTTTGTCCAGATTTATTGCTCCAAGAAGCTGGGAAGTATGCAGAGCCCCTCTGAGTTACAACCCATGCAAAGAGATCAGGGCAGTTTAAGTAGCAAGGACGAAGTTTAGATTAGTGTAACTTGTGTTTTGCGAGCAAATATTTCAGAAATTTAATGACAACACTAACCTCTGCACCACTCCGCTACTCAGTGGTGATATAAGGAAGATCAAGTAGTCAAAGTACCAGCGTCACAATTATATGCTTACAGTTGAAACAATTGAAAAGTACAAAAATCAGTAAAACATGCATCCCACAAATGAATTTACCATTTACATTGTCGTTTGAAACCGTGATGGCTTCAGACGCGGATGGTGCACTCACTCTAGGGGAATCCAAACGCAACTGCCTATACAACGCAGGAGAAGCCAAGCAGATGCAACCGTTAGTTGCAGACATTGCATTGCCCAGGAAATCACCTTACTTTGTGGCCTGAGAAGGAAACGCCTCATCAGTTTTTTTTATTGCAAAAGGGAGACGTTTGCATTTTTTAATATGCAGTAGATGCTGAGTAAGTGGAACGAAAAATGTAACTATCACAACTAGCCACATCTGCCTATAAACAGCCCTGCTCTTGCATCCTCCCCATTACAGTTAAGACAATAGTAAAAAGTTGGGGTGTCAATACGGTTTAAAATACTATTGTTTACTTTATTTGTAATTATATAGATTTTTTTTTGTATACGTTTGTGTGACTGACGGATTTCATAGTGACAGAGGCTGTGGAAAATCCGGCAAGCATGCGCATGGTGTACCTGCTAACAACTTATCTCCAACCCCGTGAAAAGCCCTTTGGGCTGAGGTGAAAAAATGCACTAACAATGACTACTCCCCAAATGCTACAGAGAAAACAGGAGCACTCTATGTACTAAAGGGATAAATACCTATCCTGCCCCTACCCTCCAGCTAACTGACCAAACTTCTTCAGAGTGATTTTTTTTTAAACCTCCCCACCACCCTGAAATCCTAACAAATAAACTAGTTATATGGCCAAACACCATCTCAGCCCCTTGCTCCAACCATTATGCTACCAACACACCCAGCCACCGAACTGAACAGACGTGTACCATATAAAGGCCAGAGGAAACATGATCCTCATGTGCTTTCCACCATAACCACCATCAAACCTATTGGTGCACCATGCCCAATGTGAAAGCCTTTAGCCTGGCTTGCAAGGAAAACACAGAAAGGAGCTTTCGGACGTGCACTGTATATGGGCCTGGAAACATGCCCCCCCATGTGCTTTCTACCATACACCACAAATCTCCTAAGTGAAGGCAGATAACGCATCCAAGCCACTGATGCCATCACCTCAAAAAAAAAGTCCCTATACTTAAAAGGCATCAACTTTAACCTGCACACTTATAACCATACCCTATACCCCAGGTACTCACATCCTTATCTCCACCACCAAACCAAGGCCTACCTGACCAAGGAACACACCAGTCATCAGGACATGAACCTACATGTAGCAAGTTCATGCCAAAATGCAACTCCTATTCCAGTTACACTTGCCTAACATCCTTTAAGCCCCTCCCTACCCCCTACCTCACTTCCTCCCAAACCTAATCCATTCCTTTTTAACCCTATCCTCCCAAATCCTACTACTCTAACTAACCCCCCACCTTGAAGATGTCCCTGGACAAAATAGTCTGTTCCAAACCTCATTTCCCTATAAATAAACCTCTAAGAGTTCCTGGGTATGTAGTTGTTTGATGAGCTCCAGGTTTGCATGCAGAAAAGCATTATTTCATTGAGATTAGACTAACTTTGCAGTTATTACCCAAACAACACCCAAGCAAACTTGTAAACACCTCTAGAATGGTTATACAAAGGAGCATATTACCAAGACAGCCTTACTAAAATGTCACGATCAATACCTTCATGGGCATCTTCAATAACTCCACTATAAACTGGGAATCATACATGATCCCAAACATGCAGACCAAAAGATTCCTGCACTTTATCAACAGAAATTCCCTTGTCCAGCTAGTCTGTACATCCACTAGGGGTGCGAAACTCCTTGAGCTATTTCTCCCTGACATGGAAGAATGTTGTTCCCCCAAGTGTAAAGTCCTCCCTGGATAGGATGGATCATAAACCTGTCTCCTTTGGAAAAAATGAAACCTGGAACTCCAGCTAACCCTGGAATTTTAAGGAATTATTTTAAACACACTCCCTACTATTAAGAGGTAGCCTAGCAAAAATTCCCCAAACCAAGGGAACACTGCTGCCTATGCAGAATTGTTCAAAAAAATCCCTTTACAATCTTGTATATGACTACATAGAAGCAGCAGTACCTACCCAAAGCAAGTATAGGAGAAACTCAAAAAGCAAGGCAGCCTGGTAGAATGCCAGCATCAACAGGATTTATAACAAAGGGAATACATTTGTGGAGAGAAACAGGAAGTTCAATGCCCAGCAAGGTAAGAACTTCCTCATCAAACTAAATAAGCAACTTAGGGAACTGATTAAGTCTAACAAAGCTAAATTTGAGTTAAAAGTCACCTCTCGGGTTAAGGACAAGGCATTTTTCAGCTATCTCCACAACCTCAAAGGCAAAAAACAACAATGTACTGAACTAATTGTAAATGAAGCCATCTATACTGAGTTGGTGGATATTGCAAATCTACTGGCCAGTATATGCAGCTCCAGTTTTACCCCTCTTTCTCCCTCAGACACCTCTCAACAGATACCCCGAGCCACAATTCCCCCTACTTTCATTAGGGAATAGGAGGTCTTCAATCCACTCTCCAAGGCCAGAAATACTGCAGTGATGGTCCGCACTAAAAACACTAGATATCTCCTTAACAGCATGAAACATGACCTATTGGTCAGACTAAAATCACTGTTTAACCATAATCTCCAAACAGGCTTCATGACACATTAATGGATCATTGCTGCTGTTATCCCTCTGCACATGGGTGAGCTATCCATGGACCTAGGAACTACCAACCAATCACCCTGACAAGTCTCATATGTAAAGTCATGGAAAGAATTATCATAGGTACAATAAATAATGACATAGGAAACCTTCAGACATTGGTTCCAACCCAGCTTGGTTTCATCAGAGGCAAATAATGCCTGCTTAATGTGTTGGATTTTTTGAGAAGGTCACCAAGGCAATGAACAAGTGCAAAATGATGAATACTACTTACTTCAACCTGACCAAAGCATTTGGCACAATACCCCACAAGGCCATTGCAGACAAGTTCACAAAAGTACTTATAAACTCCTACAGCATCTGGTGGATAGCCACCTGGCTCACAGATAGGATGCAAAAAGACAGGCTAGGGAAATCAACCTCCACAAAAAGGCCAGTAACTTGTGAAGTCCCTCGGGGCACACTGCTATGGCTGTTCTTTTTTGGCATTTACTGCTCTGATGTCAAGGCTGAAAACAAATGCCTCTGGGTGACAGGTTTGCACACAATTGTAAACCAGATGCAGACAACAAATCTCCCACAGACACAAATACCCTCCAAGAAGGCCTGACTGAGACTAATGAATTATGCTAGAGTCATTGTTTAAAACACAGAGCCAAGAAATGTATAACAGTATCTGTCAGAAAAAGGAACCCCGCCCCCCCCTGGAAATTACTGCATTGATAACACACCACTGAGTACACCCATTGGTCAGGGATTTTCAGAACACATGTAAACAATGCCTTGGCCTTTGACCATCATGTATCTACTGCAGTAAGAAAATCATTCTGTGTAGCTTAACATTTAAACAATTAAATGGCATCTAGTTTCAAAGAAGTCATTGTTCTGTTTTACTTGGTCCTAATTAGATACATCATTGAATACAATGCCCATTTTGGTGTGTACCTGACCAGGTATATACAACAACTGTAGTGTACACAAAGGTTCCTCACAAGAAGAATACATGGTTTATGCAACATTTCCTATGCAGACCACCACAAAGCCCCATCCTTATACTCAACTACAGACTGCTGACAGGTGATCTATGCCAGGCCTAAACCTCGTCCTCTGATCCACCAGTGATGGTCCTATTGCGCATAGCATCAGACATACTAGATTTAGGGACCTAACCCTCATCTACAACATAAATAAGACATGTTTGTGGAACAGGTATGTTTCTCAGAGATTACCCATTCTCTGGAACAGGCTGGAGCCTCCCTTTTTAGCATGTACTTCTCTGATGTCAGAGAGAGTTCTTCCCTGTACTTATTCAAGCACATCTTCAAACTGTGGATGGGGAATTGTAAATTTACCTCTGGCCTGGCACCTATATCTCTATTAGAAAGAGGAAGCTTGTAAATGCTTGACTACTGAAGTCCAAGTTATATAGCCCCCATAAAAAATTTATTTTATCAAAACCTGTCCAATACATTTGAGTAGCATTGTTAGGCTTAAAAAGGCCTTCTATGGTCATTAGCCTAATGATCACCTATGAACCCATGAACCAGAATAGTCTCACCCTTCACTGGGATACAGACAAGCTGGTCCAGTGAGTTTGTGTTTGTGAAGTCCAGAAATCTCTGGACATACATGTTTGAGGATGTGTAAGTTTCTCATTTAATGAAGGGGTAGTTGAAGTCTCCTGTGAGAATGTTTTTTGCATATTAGATTGCCAGTGTATTCAACTGTTGAGTTCTGCTTGTCAAGGGCTAAGGGGGAGGGGATCATAGAGGGGGTCCTAGAGTTGGCTACAATGTGGTATGGAGTTTTATTAATGGTATATTGGACATGAAGGAGTTCCAGGTCTTTATCCTGCTTAAAGAGTTTAGAGGTGTTAATTCTTTCTTACAAATTTACAGACATACCTGCACTTACATTTAGTGCTTTCATATCCTTCAAAATAAAAGTGAAACCCAGGACACCAACTAACCCTGGAACTTTATGATTTATTCCATGGCACACTCCCACTACATTGAAACTTTGCACTGATGGGATGCTCTCAATATTCTTAAACCATGTCTTGGTGATGATTGCATTCTTGGGCTAACAGTGACTATAGGAAGTGAAGAGATTTGTTGAGGCTCCTAGCATTAAGCAGCAACATCTCTATGCTATGCAGATTTTGTTTAGTTAAATCAGAAACTTTTGAGGACTGACATTGCCTAAAAAAGGCATTACAGGCAGGACAAGGTTTTAGCCAATATATGGAAGAATTGTGAAGAAAGGTGCACACCATCCTGAGAAAAGCACTTAGGACTGTCTATCATCTCCAACCAGGCTGATATATATTAGACCCTCTTGAATGACACCATCAGCTAAGCCAGTTATTAAAGTAAATAATCTTTTGTTCATACTGCAGCATCATTCTCTGTAACAGTAAAATACTGTTCAAGGCTAGGTTCATACCTGCCTCTGTCACATATTCCAAAAGCCACTTCATGTTTCTCTTCATATAGTCTATGGATTTACTTCTTAAGTTGTTTGCTCACAAGTGTACTATGACTGTATCATATGTGTACTTGTGATGCACAGACTCAAGTGCATGTGTGATATGTCAAATCCTGGCACAGAATAGGAAACTAACCATGGCCCTTTCTTTCCTCAGCATGCTGAGTGGTGCATTAGTGTGTCTTACTATGAAGTCATGAATGACTAGGATGCTGGATTGTGTGAAGGTTTGGTTATGAGATTTTGAGTTGAGACAGTTGAGAGTTGTTTGTGTGGTTGCTCAGGATACTTGTTTCTTAGGTTATATTTAAGCAGCCTTTGTGGTATAGTCAGGTTACTTTTAGAAGCCTCACAAAAGTAGGTTGATGTGTTTGGTTTGTATTAGGTGTAAAATTTATAGGGTGATATTGCGTGTCACTGAAAGCCTGTTTGCTATTTGTAGTTGCTTTAAGTGAGAGATTGCCTCCAATATTGTTGCATGACTACATCCCTCACATACTATGTCAGTTTATGTAAGTAGTAAGTTGATGATAGTAAATTTGTGACAGTTGCTACATTGTTTCAAAATTTCCATTTCAACCAAGCTGGCTACAGAGACAGCTGTAAATTGCAAGTTCATGTTTCCAGGTGTTTACTACTGTGGGTTTAAAGAGGGAGAAGCATCTGTGATATTTGAAATTGACTACTGGAGGTGTTATCTTTCAGGTAGTGGAGATAGTTCTGGTCTCAAAGCTACATACTCCGAGGCCTCAATTAGCTTCTGCTCCTTCTCTCACCAAAAACAAAGAGTAGAATTAATCCCAAGCTGCATCCTGAAGAATAGTATTAACCCAGGTGTTAAGTACATTTGTTACAGATTTCTCTTGATACTCTGGAAGGAACCTACAGCAGCAGCTGAGCACAACAAAAAGCCAAGCTGCAAAAAGGCCCTGCAGAATTTCTCACCAAAACTGCAACCAGACCATTCAGTTAAGTCCCATAAAAATTGCTCAGAAACAGACCATCAAGAAATTCATACCCCCCTCTAGTCCTTCTTTTACAAGGAGTAGGCAATAGTAGTGATCCCAAGCCTGGTCCCAATTAACAATTTTCAGGTTTTTCAGTGATTGGTGATAATTATAAAGGTCTGGAAATAATGTTCATTTGCTCCTTATCTCCCCAGGAGCAAAATACAAGCACTAATCTCAAGCCAGTTCCTGAGAAGTAGTTCCTAGGTTCTCCAGTGATTGTCAGTCTAGGCCCAGATGCTACATATTTTAAACTTATAAAGCAAAAAAAATAGCTGACCAGGCAGAGATCCTTAGAACTTGAATAAAACTCTCTACAAACTGATTAAAACAAACAAACTATTTTATTTGTTTTAATCAGTTTGTAGAGAGTTGTATTAAAGTTTTGGCTTGTTCTTAGAGCTCTGCCTGGCCAGCTATTTTTTTTTTGCTTCATTTACAAGTATTTGCTGTTTGCTGGTTGCTCTTTTCTGTTTACTTGGATATTTTAAACTTATGTTGGGAAAAGGGATTAATACTGCAGAGTACACTCAGTTAGTGGAGTGGTATGAAAGAGACGCTGACACAAGCTTTAACAGTCAAGCGGGAAACCTTCCCAGTTTGATCTGTCAGTGCTGAGAATGGAAGGAGCTTTCAAAGCCAAATATATAGTAGTGGTAGGCAGCTCAAAAGTCAACAGAGAAAGAAGGGTGTGTAGGAAATAAAACTGATAGAAATGGTAAGAAAAATTCACTAGTCTAAATGTACTTCCCCAGATGCAAAATGGAGTCCAAATGCTATATATGATTTTAGCTTTTTAGCATGTGCACAAGAGCTTCATCTTCCAAGAGTTGAGCACTTTCAAAAAAAAACTTGGGGATATCAAAAAAATGAGGAAAGCAGGAGAGTTCTATGTTTGTGCTCTAAGGGGCTATTAACAGGTCCACAGGCTAACCTTGAGACATCAGACTCTCATGCATTTTTTCAGGCCCCTCTTGTGAAATCTGTTACCTTGTTTGTGATGAGAATGTCCATCATTAGTTGACTTTAGTCAAGCATTAAAGGCCTACTAATAAGTTAATGTTTGTTATGTCGTCTTGTTTCTTAAACTTTTTTGTTAGCAGAATTGTATTTAAAAACACCTAAATAAACCTCAATATGAAGAGTGAAGCATGCCATACACTAGCTGCATTATCTGGAAAGACTGGCCACATTCTGCTACAGGTCATGATAAATTATAATCCAATGGGATCAGATGTTCCTTAAAATTGTTAGGAAGAAGTAAATAGAATGGGTGATGTTCCAGCTATCTCAGTTTTTGCTGTGTATTCAGGATCAAGCAATTATCAACAATAACACTGAAAATGTCCAAGAAGGCTACACACTGATCAACAGCTTAACTTCGGCTTTCTCAGTGTGAAAAAGAAACTCATTAATAACAGAGAGTAATTCTGCCAGTTTTAGTAAAATTCAGTTGCTGGCTAGAAAGAACACTGCCTGGGTGCCAACAAAGGTGAAACATAGATAACCTGAAAGAAAATCAACTAGAAAAGATGAAGAGAAAACATCGACTTCCTGCAGCTGTTCAGCAAAAATCAGTTCAAGCTCCTACTTTGGTGATGGCTTTCAGTAATTTAGTGGAAAAAAATAAATTGAATGTCCTCAGAGCTTATTAAAATAAATGAAACACTGAAGGAGTATATCTACTCAAATAACAAAAGGCTGCAAAAAAAAAAAAAACAGAAGAAGCTTTAAACATGTATTCAGATGAACTTATAAAACTGGAAAAATCTGAGTTTGAAATGAAGAAAAGACTTGCTGAGTAAAAAAACTGATCCAAAAAAGACTTGGACCACCACAGCAAAGAACAACATGAAGCAGCGTAATAAAAACAAACTAAAATAAAAATAAAATAAGAATTTTAACAAAAAGGTGAGCGCTTTCATGGAAAACCACTTTGTCACACCTTAATACAAAACAAACCATGGCCCTTATCAAGAAAGCTACACCAATCAACACACAAAAATCTAAAAGCCAAACAATAAAAACACATATAGCAGACACATCTGCTGCTCATTAATAAAACAAAGTTGCTGAACCAATCAACTCAATGAAGTAGGCCATGCTTATGAAGCACCAGCCTTAAAGAAATATTGTCATTTAAACCAGCTTTAACATTGGCCCGCAGTTTAATAATCCGATGTAGCTATCTGAACTACATCTTATTGCCTAAATCCTCAGTTAACATTTCTTTCTGATATCCTCTACTTGCTCCAAAATCCTGTCCTTCAGCATCCTATTCATTTGCCAATATAGTAAGAGTCACATGCTTGGCACTAAGGCAAGTAAACAATGCTGGCACTCTTGCAGTCAGCATATAAGCCAATTTCTATATGTGAATTACAGGCAGAAAGACTGATACTACTAGTGACAAGTATATACCTGGTTTAATGACAATATTTCTTTAAGGCCAGTGCTTCGTAAGCATGGCCTACTTCATTGGGTTGATTGGCTCAGCACCTTTATTTTATTAATGAGCAGCAGAAGTCACTATTGATGTCACATTTAAATTATGTGCCTGCTATATGTGTTTTTATTGGTTGTTTTTTTAGATTTCTGTGTGTTTGTTGGTGTAGCTCTCTTGATAAGGGCTGTAGTTTACTGTTTTGTATTAAGGTCTGAGGAAACAGTTTTCTGTGAAAGCACTCACCTTTTTATAAAAATTCTTGTTTTATTTTTAGTTTAGTTTGTTTTTATTACACTGCTCTTTGCTTGTCATTGCTGTGGTGCTTGAAGTCTTCTTTTTTAGATTATACACTGCTGTGGGTTCATTTGACCTTTGTCTGCAGGTGTTCCTGTCTCTCTTCTGAGTATGAGACTGCTCAAAAAGAGCTGTTTCAAAAAATTGTAGCATTAGATGACAGAGCACACAGAGAAAACCTGTGCTTTCCTGATATACCAGAGAAACTGGAAGGAACAGACTGTATTAATTTTATGAAAGCATTTATCAGCAACTAGGCTGGTATTCCAGAACAGGATTTGTTAATTGAAAGGGCACAACATATATATGCTCCAAACCCTGCCATGAGAAAGTAGTCAAAACCTGTATTAGTAAAGATGCAATAATAGCAGAAAGAGTTAATCCTGATAAAACTGTGGCAGAAGGGAAAACTATTAAAAATTAGAGACAGCAGAGTGCTTGTGTAAAATGATTATTCACTGTGTACCAGGCAGAAGAGAAGCAATTTTATCCCAGCAATCAGGGGATGTTGAGAGACAGGTGTGAGATTCAAGCTGCTGTATCCAACCGTCTTCAGAATATTTTTCCCTGGAGGGTCAAAATAATTTTTTGATTTGCAGAACAGGTTAAGGAAAAGTGCATACATTTTTCTAAGAAACAGAAGGGATTCTGCTTCTCAGTCATCTGATAATAAAGCTAATAGAGATACTTTACTGGAGAAACCTTTCCCAAGTTATCAAAATAAAATGCTTGAGAGACAGAAAAAAAGCACAGGAACTGACTAGAAGAATCATGAGTATCTTGGACTTGAACCAGAGTCTGGGGTGCAAAGATGGAGATGAACTGCATGAAGATAGCAACCCTGAAATTAGTGAATAAATGTGAGACTATAAGACATTAATCATATAGCTGAGAAAGACTGGACTTTTGTTGACTTTGTTGAAGTTGTGGGAAGACTGGAAGTCATATATTCCACTTCATGTCATTAACGTTTGAAAGGACACACAAGAAAGTAACTGTAAGTAAAACAATGTTTGTTTGTAACTATATCTGTATAACAAATATTATAATATAAATTGTATGTTAGATGGTAAATCATTTTCAATGATTTTGCATATGTAAAGTAAACAAGTACATTTTTTCTTTTTTAGTTTTAAGAAATGTAGGTATTATAATATAAACAAGAAGAAATGCTGGATAAAAGCATGCTTAAGTTAATAGGCTGTAATCTTTGGCTATCTGGATGGGGGATGTGGTGTAAAAGTGCACTAATTATAATACATGTAGAGCTCAGATTTTTTGTGTGTGTGTGTATGTGTGCGAGAGAGAGAGAACACTGTGAATGTAATGAAGTTTTCCTTTAGCAAATAAGTGTTCAGTGTGAGTTGAAAAGTCTTATATTTCTATGGAGATAAGCTGACTACAGGTATTGGCAATACATTTTAAGAGTTCTGGTGATTGTATGCTGAGGAAATTGTAAAATTAAAAGATACAAGGAAAAGCAGTTTAGTAAAAAAGAAAGTTTGAAATTATTAAAGTGATTAAGAGATAGCAGTTTTCCTGGAACCTAAATGCTTCAATGCATTTACTGGAATAATTTATAACTTAGTTTTAGTTAAAGATAGCCAGTGCACTTTTCTTAAGACTAAAAGTCAATGCTTTCTGAAAGCATACAAGCTGTATTTCACATCTGGGAGGGAAATAAAGATAATATAAAAAGACAGTAATTAGTATTAGTAGGAGCACAGGTTACATGTGTCTTAGCATGGATAACCTTAATTCTAGGTTAGGTATTGCCTGTGGGTACAGCTGTTGATTTGGGACAATTGTTACTATTAGGGGGTTAAACCTCATCATTTGAAGATGTAAATAGCATTGTGTATTTGTTTTAAGTTAATAGGTTATGGGGCTCTTCTGGGAATGCATTTTATTTTTGTTTGAGGGTTTTCAGTAAAATAAAAAGCCTTGCAAAATGTGACATAAGTTCAAATGGATGACAAAAAAACAACTGTATAAAAGATCAACATGCCAAACATTAGTGCATGTATGTAATACCAAATCTGGAAATAGATATTTAAAAAAGCTGTCATACATAAAAGGTGGGAATAATAACTTCTTATCATAATGACTACACTATCTATATTTTTTGGACTGTGAATAGCCTTACAAGTATAGACAAAATATAAGCATAGTATATTATATTAAGAAATGCAGAGTGCAAATAGCAATAATACAGGAGACACATTTGGAAAGAAGTGAACATGTGAATTTGATAAAGAAAATATTTCAGAAGGATGTTCAACAGAATATCAGATACAAAAGAAACAGGCATAGAAGAGGAACAAAAATGGTAAATTTGTTGTACTAAGAGGCTACTGGCAAGGGGGAGGCATGTATGTTCCACATAAAACTGCTCTTATGGATGTTAAGAAAAGTTTGGGAGAAATAATCAGTTTTCAGCAGGGAATATTACTTATAGTTAGGGAATGGAACTTGATTTGCAACAGTGAGAATGTAACTGGTGGACCTTGAAGGAAAAATATAACAAAACATGGCATATTTCTGAAGACATTTATGAAAATATTTGGTATGGAAGACATAATTTCAGTAGTAGGAACTCAGAGAGAATTTACATATTATCCTCCTAGGTACAGTAACTGGGTTATACTAGACAGAAATTATAGTTCACAGGAACATTTGCTTTAATTTAAAGCTTCAACACACATACAGTAACTGTTCCAGATCATACACTGATAAAAACCAAGACTAAAAATGCAGGGTAATGAAGCAAAAATTAGACACTGGTGCTTCCCAGCTACATGTAAGAAAAGGATGAATTTAAGGAATGGTTAGTGGAAATTATTCAAGGGTTATAAAGGAAGACAGCAATCTTTTCAGAGGTTATAGCGAGTGAGATAAAATAAAAATAGAGTTTAAAAATAGGGTAGAAATAAAAGAAAAAAGGGATATGGTTAATAAATAAAAATAATCAGAGCTACTGACAAATGTTAAAGTATTGCAAATAAGGGGAGTCTCCCTATGTAAGAAGAGGTGCAACTGCGGAATGGTAAAGAGAAGAAGGGATGATCTGAATAATATGTATGAGCTTAGAAAGATTACTGTTAAGCAACAGTTTTCATGTTAATAACTCTAGAGTACAAACACTTTTAATACAGTGACTTAGCCACCAGAAAATAAAAAGGGTTGCTTTGCTTTTTTTTGGTTCTTACTTTATTCAGAGGAGGTTGTCATGTCATCTCTGGATTCATCCACTGATCCATAAGGCAACCAAGTAGCACTGATCATTGAAATTGCCACACCCAGTGACTACAGTGTCTTGTGTACAATGAGACACAAAGTCATAAAATATCAGCATCTGCAGGCAGAAACAAGAGCAATGTGGAGGAAAGATAACCAGACAGTTGCAATAGTAGTAGTAGTAGCAACGGGTCTTATAAAAAAGAATCGAGAATCATATTTGGATATGTTACCATCCATTCAGTCCTGGGTCCTCTCCTGTTTGGTATCTACTTCTCTGAAGTGCAGGCCAATACAGAAGGTCTTTGGCTAACAAAGTTTGCAGATGACTGCAAACTAGGAGCCATAATCAAAACTCCTAACGATGTGGACAAACTACAAAAGGGCCTCACTGAGACAGATACCTGGTGTCAAAGCCATGGCCTGAAGCTCAATGCCAAAAAGTGTATTGTCATCCCCTTTGGTAAAAACTCTGTACCCATGAACTACCACATAGCTGGTAGTCTACTTAATGCCGAAAATGTGATAAGAGACCTTGGGACACAGGTGGACAGTAGTCTCTCCTTTGATAATCACATTGCCACAGTGGTCAGGAAATCCTTCTACGTGGCTCATCTCATCACAAACGTATTCTCATCTAGAAAAAAAGAGGTCATTGTTCCCCTCTACTCATCACTCATTAGACCCATTATAGAGTACAACGCTCCTTTTGGTATGTACCTCACAAGACATCTACAACAACTGGAAAGACCACATAAATACCTCACAAAGAGGATTACTGGCCTCAAACAGATGCCCTATGCAGACCGTCTCAAAAAACTACAGCTTTACTCCATCGCATATCGCCTACTCAGGGGCGATCTCTGCCTAATATATAAAGCTATGTCAAACCCAGAGCTGTTGGACATGCTCCACTTAAAGAAATCCCAGTCCCTCCAAGCTACACGCTCTAGGGACCTAAACCTTGTCACCACAATAAACAGAACATGCTGGAGGGATAGATTTCTGTCCTAGAGACTTCCCATACTCTTGAACAGACTACCTATCTATGTCAAACAGAGCTCATCATTAGCACTCTTCAAGAAAAATCTTGATGATTGGACGGGAAATGGGAAATTCACCCCGGGGATCACTTCTGTGGCTCTGCTTGACAGGGGCACAGGAAAATAATTTTCTTGGGTGGCGAAAGCCAGGGTACATTTTTTGGCTAGGCTTGTATGGGCCCTAGGGCCGATAGCCTAGTACCTACCTATGAACCTATGTGACCCCATATGAATTGCAGAAGGAGTGATTACTGGGCACATTGCAGGTGCTGCAAAGAACACTTTTGGCTGATATTAAAGATTGAAACAATACTAATTTCATGAACTTTAATTGTACTTTGACTTAGGAATGGGTCCATTCCCATCATGGTATTAGAAACCCAAAAGATTTGGAAAAATTAAAAAGCAAGCAACCATTCAATGTCCATCCACTTGGGATCATTACAGGAGATTTAACAAGAGTGCTTAAAAATCTATAAGATACATCCTACACTGATTGACTACATTACAGTGACCATGAAACAGTGGCAGACCACTTTGCAATTAAGCCATGATAAAGGACTAATTATTATACCATGGATAAAAATTCAAAGGGGGATATTACAGGGTGATTATTTGTCACTGCTGCTATTCTGCCTTGCCTTTAACCCATTAAGACATCTACTTAACAGCTTAGGCCGTGGCTATAATTTGGCTCCTAGAAAACAACCAAGTGTAAAGACTTCTCATATTCTCTTTGTTGATGATTTAAAACTGTATAGTTCTTTCATCAGATGAGGAACTGAAAGCAAACTGCAAGTTGTCAAAAGTTTTTCAGATGATATAAGAATTTTATCTGGTCTTGATAAATGTGCAAAAGCAACCTTTAAAGCAGGAAAACTGCAATACCAGGAAAACATCAGTTTGGGACAAGAATGTGACATAAAAGAATTTGAGCAAGATGGAGTGCATAAATATTTGGGAATTGATGAAGGATCAGCAATAAAACACAAACAAATGTGAATAAAACTTAATAAGGAATACGTCAGAAGATTTAAATTAATCCTGAAAACAGCACAGACATCTAGGAACAAAATCCAGGGTATAAACCAATTTGGTCTTCCTGTTCTAACTTACAGTTTTGGAGTGATTGACTGGCCCCAAAACGTGTTGGATAGATTAGATAGGAAAATAAGAAGGATGCTTCATGCTCACCAAATGATTTATAAAAATCAGTGCATACCAAGATTATATATTCATCGTTCCAAATGAGGGATGGGCCTCCTTAAAAATGATTACATGTATAGATCTGCAATTGTGGGACTCCACACATATCTGCTGACCTCACAAGACCCAAATGTAATGAAAGTTTTGAAACATGAGAAGAATAAATCTAAGATGACTTCTCTGCTTAATCCAGCAGAAGCATATCAGCATGAAGCAGGAATGGAAATCAAACCAGAAGTAGATAAAAATCAGGCAGCAAATGAATGTGCCAAAAAACAAAAGAAAGAGTATAAGGTGACGGACCAGATGAGAAGGCAAGAATTGAGGAAAAAGCATAAAAATAGTTGCAAGTACAAAAATCTTCTGGAAGAACCTTATGTTGATCAGGAATGAGTGCAGGAATGGTTGAGGAGAGGCGAATTCAAACTAAGAAATGAAAGGCTAATATTGGCAGCCCAAGACAGTGGGCTGTATACATGTTGGTTTACAAAGTCCATTGAACATGTGGGAGAATGAGATAAATGTAGGTTTTATAAACCTAAATTGAAACAGTCGCATACCTCATTGCTGGTTGTGACATACTAATGGCAGAAGGACTGTATATTGAAAGGCATAATAATGTGGCAAGACTGTTGCACTGGGGATTATGCAAACATTATGGAATTGAAGTGGCTGAAAAGCACTGGAAACATGAGCCACAAAGCATCATAGAAAATGAAGAAGTCTATATCACATTGGATCAGACATTACCGACAGTTCAAAAGATAGATGCTAGAAAAACTGATATAGTGGTACAAGAAAAGAAGACAAAAGTAGCATTGCTTATTGAAATTGCCTCACCCAGTGACTACAGTGTCTTGTGTACAGAGAGAGACACAAAGTCATAAAATATCAGGATTTGCAGGCAGAAATGGGAGCAATGTGGAAGAAAGATACCCAAACAGTTCCAATAGTAGTAGGAGCAACAGTTCTTATAAAAAATAGTATACAATCATATTTAGATATGTTACCAATACATGTAACTCCATACGAACTGCAGAAGGATTCATTACTGGGCATATTACAGGTGCTGCGAAGAGCACTACTGGTTGACATCAAAGGTTCATAGGTTCATAGGTTGGTACTAGGCTATCGGCCTTAGGGCCTATACAAGCCTAGCTATAAAAATTCCTTGGCTATTTCTTCCCACACTATTTACTTCCCTGGTCCCCTGTCTAGCAGGGCAACTGACGTGCTCCCCAGGGTGAATTTCCTTTCTCCCATCCAATCGTCAAAGTTCCTGTATGGGCGGTCTATTCCAGAGTCTGGGGAGTCTCTGGGTCAGGAAAATATCCCTCCAGCATGTTTTGTTTATTGTGATGACAAGGTTTAGATCCCTGGAGCATGTGGCTCTGAGGGATTGGGATTTCTTTAAGTGTAGCATGTCCAACAGCTCTGGGTTTGACATGGCCTTGTATGTTAAGCAGAGATCGCCTCTGAGTAGACAATATGCGACAGAGTATAGCTGAAGTTTTTTAAGGTGTTCAGCATAGGGCATCTGCTTTAGGCCTGTGATTCTTTTAGTGAGGTATTTCTGCAGCCTTTCCAGTTGTTGCAGATGTCTTGAGAGGTACATACCAAATGGGGCATTGTATTCTATAATGGGTCTAATGAGGGATGAGTGCAGTGCGACAATGACCTCCTTTTTTCTGAATGAAAAGCCCTTAGTGATGAGGTGTGCCACATAGAAGGATTTCCTGACTGTTGTGGCGATGTGGTTATTGAAGGAGAGGCCACTGTCCACCGTGTCCCTAAGTCTGTTATCACACTTTTGGTGTTTAGTGTACTGCCACCTATATGGTAATTCATGGGTACATATTTTTCCCAAAGGGGATAACTATACATTTCTTAGCATTGAGCTTGAGCCCATGCCTCATAGGTTCATAGTTTCATAGGTAGGTGTATTAGGCTATCAGCCCAAGGGCCTACATAAGCCTAGCCAACAAGGTTCCCTGGCTTACGCCACCCAAGAAAGTTATTTTCCTGTGCCACTGTCAAGCAGAGACACAGAAGTGATCCCTGGGGTATATTTCCTATTTCCCATCCACTCATCAAGATTTTTCTTAAAGAGTGCTAATGAAGAACTTTGCTTGACATAGATGGGTAGCCTGTTCCAGAGTATGGGAAGTCTCTGGGACAGGAATCTATCCCTCTAGCATGTCCTGTTTATTGTTGTGACAAGGTTTAGGTCCCTAGAGCATGTATCTAGGAGGGACTGGGATTTCTTTAGGTGTAGCATATCCAACAGCTCTGGGTTTGACATAGCTTTATATGTTAGGTAGAGATCACCTTGGAGTAGGTGATATGCTATGGAGTAAAGCTGGAGTTTTTTGAGGTGGTCATTTGTTTGAGGCCTGTAATCCTCTTCTGTGGCCTTTTCAGCTGCTGCAGATGTCTTGTGAGGTACATTCCAAAAGGGGTGTTGTACTCTATAATGGGTCTGATGAGTGTCAAGTAGAGGGGAACAATGACCTCTTTTTTCCTGGATGAGAACCCTTTTATGATGAGGTGTGCCATGTAGAAGGACTTCCTGACTACTGTGGTGATGTGACTATCAAAGGAGAGACTACTGTCCACCTGGGTCCCAAGGTCTCTTATCACGCAATCGGTGTTAAGTAGATTGCTGCCTATGTAGTAGTTCATGGGTACAGAGTTTTTACCAAAGGGGATGACACTGCACTTTTTGGCATTGAGCTTGAGGCCATGGCTCTGGCACCAGGCATCTGTCTCAGCGAGGCCCTTCTGTAGGATGTCCATCATTTGGGGACTTGACTATGGCTCCTAGTTTGCAGTCATCTGTGAACTTCATTAGCCGGAGGCCTTCTGTGTTAGTCTGTACTTCAGAGAAGTAGATACCAAACAGGAGAGGTTCCAGGACAGAACCCTGTGGTACTCCACTTGTCACTGTTTTGAGGTCAGATTTGGATTCTGCTACTTTTACAGTGTGGGTTCTGTCAGTGAGCCAGTTGGCCACCCATCTTGTGACATAGGGATCTATACTTACTTTAGTGAGTTTAGCTATAATTCCAGAATGAGGGATGGTGTTGAAAACATTGGAGAGGTCAAGATAGGCTGTTTGAACCATCTTACCCTCATCTACGGCTTTGGTGACTGCCTCAAAGAAGTCGATCAAGTTCAGGAGGCACGATCTGCCTTTCACAAACCTGAACTGGCTAGGATCCAGAGTTTGGAGGTTACCAATGTCTTTGTTTATGAGTTCCATGATGATACATTCCATGGCCTTGCAGACCAGGCTTGTCAGGCTAATAAGTCGATAGTTCCCGGATCAGTGGTGGCTCCCCCTTTGTGAAGTGGGCTAACTGTTGCTGTGCGCCATTCAGTGGGCACAAAGCCCGATGCAAGGCTATTATTGAACATGGTGCTTAAGTGGGGAGCCAGTTCATTCTGAAGTTTGTGTAAAACGCAGCCTGGGATGTTGTCTGGTCCCATGGATGCTGTGTTTTGGCTTTAGAGAGTGCAGCTTTTACCTGTGTAGATGTGATTACAGGGACTCTGCATTCTTCCTGTATAGATATGGGCCCTTTAGGAGGTGAGAGGGGGGAAAAGTTAGCACTGAACCTATCTGCCAGGATGTTGGCAATATCAGTTGGTTCTGTAATTTTCTTGCCTTTGTGCTGTAACTCAGAGCAGATCTGAGTGTTGCCATCAAGATTCTTGACATGGCTGTAGAATTCTTTGTGGTTGTCCTTGGAATTAGTGATGATTTTGTTTTCATAGCTAGCTTTGGATGATCTCATAAGGAATCTCAGCTTCTTATTGAGGCTGACCAGGGAGCTCCTCCACTCATGGGATTTTGCTCTCTTTTGCAACCGTTTCTTCCTTCTGTTGTACACTTTGTTTACAGCAGGGGACCACCAGATTGGCTTCCTTTTTTGAAGGATAGCGTGTTGGTTTTGTTTAGGATAGCACGATCCATGCACTCATTTAAGTGCTTATAGAGTGCATGTGTGTAGGATTCAGCAGTTGTAACTGTATTGTCCATCTGCATGGGTGTCATGATGTTCACCACTTCTGCCTTAAAAAGCATGAAGTTGGTTTTGGAGAATTTTTTTACTGTGATTTCCTTAATGGGGGGTGGAGGCAGGATGTGGATATCAAGGGTGATTAGCTTATGGTCGGATCGGACCAACGAGGAGTTGACTTCAGGTGTGGAACACCAGTCACTCATGTTGGTAATGACTAGGTCTATGATATTGTTGCCCCTGGTGGGGGTGTGAATAAGTTGATCCAGGGCATTGGAGTTTATGAATTCAAGAAAGCGTTGAGCTAAGGAGTTGGTACACGAGTAGTTTTCCCAGTTAATGGTGGGGTAGTTGAAGTCGTCCATTATTAGGGTGCTTGGTTGAACCCTAATATTTTCCAGTACATCAAGAAAAGAGGAGTGGGAATCCTGGGGTATGGTGGGGAATCTGTAGCAAGCTACAATTTGGATTGCAGTTTTGCCCAGAGTTAGTTGCACTTGGATAACCTCAGATGCATTATGCTGAGAAACTAGCCTGGAGGTGTGGATATCCTTAATGAATATGGACACACCTCCGCCTTTGGTGTTTCAGTCCAGGTTACAAGGCTGAAAAGTGTGGTATGAGTTATAGCCTGGTAGTGCAGGGGTGCTCTCTGGAGCCTTGAACCAAGTCTCAGTCACTGTACAGATACCAATGTTCTCCATTTTAAGGAGTGCCTCGAATTAGTGCATTTTGAGATTTAGACTTCTAGCATTGAGTAGCATTACCCTCAGTTTTTGCTTGCCTGTTCCTGTTATGGTGGTTAATTTGTTATTTGAACCTTGCCTAAAAAGGCACTATAGGGGCAGCAAGAGCCTTAGCCAGTATCTGGAATCCCAGGGGTGACAGGTGCAGGCTATCTGTGGCAAAGCATCATGGTCTGTCGACTATGTCATCCCAAGATGACAGATACTGGATCCCCTTAGAATGACACCAGAAGATAAGCCAATTGTTGAAGTCAATCATTTTGTCCATGTACTGTGGTATCATTCTTCTGGGTGATGGCAGAATACTACTCAGGGCTAGGGTCATACCTGCCTGGGCTACAAGATCAGAGAGCTCTTCCATGTCTCTTTTCATGTAGTCCAGGGAGGTACGTCTCAGGTCATTCACACCAACATGGACAATGACAGACTCATATTTGTACTTGTTGTGGAATGACCTGAGTGCATGGGTTATGTGGTGGATCCTGGCACCTGACAGGCAGCGGACAGTAACCTTCTCCTTGTTTAGCCTGGTGAGTGGGACATCAGTGTGCCTGACTATAGAGTCACCTATGACTAGTGCGTTGGGTACGTTGCTTTGACTAATTGGCTGTGGTTGAGTGGCACACTGAGTCTGTGGGCTATGTGTCATTTGGGTTGTGTTGGGGGATGGAGGTTGCTTGCATTTCTGCTTTGGAGGTCTCTGTTGGTTAGACAGATTATTATTGAGAGCCTCCGCAAATGTTTTTGTGTTACTATGTGTGGATTTTGGTGGTGTAGATTTAGTGAGACTATGTGATGAGTGTGGTGTTGTGCAAATGTTTACCTTTTCCTTATGACTGTCAAGTTCAGTCTTGGTTGGTGAGAGCTTTACCTCCAGTTTGGCTAGATAAGTGCATCTCCCACAGGTTGTAGTGTTGGGTGTTAGGAGGAGCGGGTTGTCTGTGTACATGAGGCAATTTCTACATTGCTTCAAGATGCCCAGATTCATCAGATAGACAGGAGAGAACACTGGGAGCTGACCCTTGGACATGCCAGAATAAAAAACTATTTTCCTGTAGATAAGTGAGGAAAGTGAGTACAAGAGCTGTTTTTCTCTAAGCAAGTGAGAAAAGTAAGTACAAAACTGTTTTCCTCTAGGTAATGAGGAAGACTGAGTGCTATAGTAATTAGTAGCTTATTTAGTGCTTACAAGTTCTGAACAAGTGCTGAGCATGAATAAGCAAATTTAAGTGCTAAAACTAAGAATCTGTGTCTGCACTAGATGAGTTACAGGACAGAAACAAGTACAAATGCAGGTTTTCAAATCAGAAAGTTGAGAGAGATGGAAGGGATTGCCCAAATGGCCAATAACTACAATTTCTGGGCCAGGACCACTCCTTATGTGGTAGACAGGTTACCTAGATGCTTACCACTCCCACTGATAAGCTAGAAGGCTTCCCTCCAACACAGAAAGGCTTGGGGGGCTCAGAAGCTTACATACAGTCCTGGATACAGCAAATCTGTATCTAGAACACTAGTTACAGGAAAGGTAGGAAACAGGCTTACAGTTTTATTATTTTTTTTACAGAAAAGTAGCAAAAACAGTAGTAAAAACAATTCACATGCAGTGCAAGCTTGCACACTTGAGTATGTAGCAATATTAGACCAAACACAGTTTAAAAAATGCAATTAAATTAAAAAGGACTAAAAGCAAGTGCAGAAAGAGTTTATTAGGTAGAATGTGGTAAAGAGATTGGACTGGGGGAGTGTCCCAGATCACATCTACAGTGGGGCGGGCAACTGCAAAAGCCACCAAATTTAAACTACAAACCAAAAATAGGAGGGATGGGTGGGGAAAACAGTTTCAACAGAGATCTAAGCAACAACTAACAGTATAAACTCTAAAACCCAAAAAATATACTCAGCTCTGTATATTTGCAGATCAGTCTCTCAGAACAATGAGACAACAGTTTCATCAGAGATCTAAGCAAAAATTAACAAACTCTATAACCAAAAAAAATATACTCAGCTCTGTATATTTGCAGATAGTCTGGAAGGCAGTCTTTCAGAACACAGGTTCCAGCAATTAAATGCAGGCTGTTACTAACAGGTCAAATTAAGTAATCCTTGAGTTAACTAACACACAAGGTGTAAAAACCAGTTAAACCAACTGAAGACATGGCAGAAAATGGTGGGGAGGAAACAATTTCAACAGAGATCTAAGCAACAACTAACAGTACAAACTCTAAAACTACAAAAATATACTCAATTTGCAGATCTGTCTATCAGAACATTGAGACAACAGTTTCAACAGAGATCTAAGCAACAATTAGCAAACTCTATAACCAAAAAATATATACTCAGCTCTGTATACTTGCAGATAGCCTGGAAGGCAGTCTTTCTGAACACAGTTCCAGCAATTTCTGAAATTGCTGCAATTGTTCCAGCTCTGGCACCAAGCATCTGCTTCTGTAAGGCCCTTTTGTAGAGTATCCACATCATTTGGGGATTCAATAATGGCTCCCAGTTTGCAATCATCAAAGAGTGAAACAATACTAATTTCATGAACTTTAATCGTACTTTGACATAGGAATGGAGTCCATTGCCGTCAAGGTATTAGAAGCACAAACAATTTGGAAAAATGAAACAGTGAGCAACCAAGTAGCATTGATCATTAAAATCGCCATACCCAGTGACTACAGTGTCTTGCATACAGAGAGATACAAAGTCCTAAAATATTATAATCTGCAGCCAGAAACAAGAGCAATGTGGAAGAAACATACCTAGACAGTTGCAATACTAGTAGGAGCAACAGGTCTTATAAAAAAGCATCTAGAATTATATTTAGATATGTTACCAATCCATGTAACCCCAAAAGAATTGCAGAAGGACTCATTACTGGGCACATTGCAGTACTGCAAAGAGCACTTTTGGCTGACATCAAAGACTGAAACAATACTAATTTCATGAAATTTAATCATACTTTGACTTAGACTTAGAAATGGGGTCCATTCCCATCATGATATTAGAAACCCAAAAGATTTGGAGAAATTAACAAGCAAGCGACTATTTAGTGTCCATCCACTTGAGATCATTACTAGGAGATTTAACAAGATTGGTCCAACTACTTGGTCAAGCTGTGGCCTCACAAATCAAAGCAGGAAAAAGTAATGATGGTAATACACAATCCACCATTCTTTGCAAATAGCAAGTTCTTTTTTTCCAGTGGAACAACAATGGATGGTCTCATTCACATGGAACAATAGTAGTTGGCCCTCCAACTTCAAGTCCAGCAGAGGAATTAATATTACTGCTTCACAACTGTCTGGTCCTCATTCTACTCTGGTTCCCCAAGCAAGACCTAAACTTAAATATTGTTCTCTACAGATTGATAATGCCTCTTTGAAAGGTTGTATCAGTAACAGAAGAGTTCCTAGGGGCTTAAAAGTATGGGAATGCCCAAATGATGTTACCAAGGGATCTGTATTTCAGTCAGAGCTTACTGGTTTGTTTGCAATTTTGGAATATAGTTAAAGGCAGCTACTATATGAAACAATGAAAGACAACCTGAACTTTATGTTGAGCTAATTAACAAGCTCAATAAATTTATCTTGAATGACTTATCAATACAAACAAATGCTATTATTTTTTTCTCATGTTGACTACAAATGTGAACCAATTAAAAAAAAGAAAGGCAAAAACAAAGAGAGACATAAAGGAGTACAAAACTAAGTAGGTTTATCCACTTCTATTAACAAGTAAAACTTAAAACAACAATAAGAACAATTAATTTTTGATTCAAAAATAGCAAATCCCACTGATAAACATTCTCAACCATTTCCAAATGACAGCTATGAATATTTTGACCCCCCAGATTGTCCTATGGAAAGATGAAATGTACTGCTACTGTTTCTACTGGTAACATTGAGATTTTACATGATGGCATTTTGCATAGATATGAGAAATATAATACTTTTTAACTATAGTAATCTCATCATAGAGCACAAAGAATTTCAATTGTTTAAGAAAGGATTTCAGTTTATGGCTTTCTCAAGCATTACTCTATCACATGTATACATTGACTTAAAACTGTATGTAAGAAAACTGAACTGGTAGTTACCTTTAAGGATGCATCCAGAGTAAAAGACAATTCTAAAATGAGAATGAAGATACTATTAATCCCTTCACCAGCATCCAGAAAATATATGAAAAATGATGTGAGCGAGACATTGGGGTTTTCCTAAAATGGAGGCAATATGTGTATAAAAACCTGAAACTGGATGAAATTCACTAATTACACAAGTTAGTCAACAGCCAATCCATTAGACTTATGAAGACCAGCAAAGGCCGAAGGCTGATAATAATGAACTACCATGACTATTCAGCTTGTACGTATAACATTCTGGTTGATTCTGACAAGTGCATGCAGGTTTTCAGGAATGAGATTAACACTGCATACATTTTTTTTCACTTTTTCATGTGGATTTTCTTTCGCAAAAGATTATCACTAAAGAACTATATGAAATTTTATTTGTTGATAAACCTGCAGTCCTTTGGTATACCAAACACACACAAGTCTATTTTACACCCACCCCTGAGGCCCTTTGTGACAGCTGAGGGTTCAATAACTTATCCTCTGGCTGTATTTATTGACAAAAAGTTGAAACCCTTCACCACAAAACATGCTTATTTGTTAAGAGATTCTTGTGATTTCTTAAGAATAGTTTGGGGGACCAGATGTTTGTCACAACAGATATTGTTGACTTATTTTTGGACATACCACACCAAGAAGGTCTGGAGTTATTTGAAGAGGCCCTAACACACTGCAACTTCCTTTCCAACACAGATATCACACTAATACATGACTTTATGGAAATTGTGTTTGACAAGAACTACTGTTCTTCAAATGAGAATTCTATAAACAAATTCAGGGGTGGCAATGGGGGTGTCATGTGCTCCATCTATACTAACATGGCTTCATGGACTTGGGAAAAAGACCATATTTTTAATTCTTCATTTGTTGATTATTAGCTTAGATATTCCAAGTTCCGAGATGATATATATATATTGTGGTCTGACACAATGGACAAGTTAAATGAATTTTTAAAGTACATCCAACCTGCTTCTCCCTTTTCTTATTCACACCATGTTTCTCCTGATGAAGTTATCCTCTTAGATGTCACACTGAGAAAAAACAGGACAGAAAGAAAATGTTGCCCAAACCTATACCATAAGCCAACTTTCTCCACATCATATCTTCATTTTGACAGTAACCACCCATACTTCCAAAACAGTTTGGTAAAGGGTCAGTATGTTACACTGACAGATATGACTTCTGATTATGACACCTTTATCAAACAAAACAATAACCTACATGGTTTTGTTTTTAGACCATGGTTACCTTACAAACATTTTAGAAACCATCGAAGATGAAACAAGAAATGCTTGGGGCTCAAAATAAATAGCAGTTTTGGGACATTAAGGAATGTGCTCCTCCTAACAAGACTTAGGGTGCAAACTAGAAGAAGGCAATGACATTAAAACACAGCAATGAATCTGGAGGGATAAAAAATATTTTGAACCAAAACTATAACCAACTGTAACATATTTTCCCTTTTTCCAGAAGTGGCACGGCATTTGGGTGAATAATCACTTATTATATAAAAAAGAGGCAAAAACTCTAAAAAGAGGTTGGAAAGAGGGTGGAAAGCATCAGACTGACAAAAATCAAGAAATATGGATATTGCCAACAGTCCACCAGGGTCCACTTTTGAATCTTGAAATAATGAAATTTCGAATTTCAGTATCTTGAGACCAGAAATGTGAAAGTGCAGTTGTTTAAAACTGCACATTGTCAAATATTACATTGCTGAATCTGCTGTTGGTGTAGTATGGTTAATTGTTCATGGTGTTGTTTCACTTTCTGGTTTATTGGTGTCTGGGTAGTATAGATGGTGGCCCAATGTTTGGTGATGTTTGGAAATGCAGGCAGGTGTGTGGTTTATAAGGGTTTGGGCTAGAAATGTGGTTTGTGTCTGTTTTTTTGGGGAGTTTTAGGAGTAGGTTAGAGTAGGTAGGAGAGAGAGAGAAAGAGAGTGTGTGTGTGTGTGTGTGTGTGTGTGTGTGTGTGTGTGTGTGTGTGTGTGTGTGTGTGTGTGTATAAGTGCTGAAAGTGGTGGTTTTTGTGAATGTGTATTGTGTGTGTTTTTAGTGGGCTAAGTGTGACTGTGTGCAATTGGAGTTTAGGGGATGTGATAGTAGGTTTGTACTTTTTATTCATGTTAGTGAAACCTCAGAGTTGGTATATATAAATATATATATATATATATATATATATATATATATATATACGTATATATGTGTATATATATATATATATATATATATATATATATATATATATATATATATATATATACATATATATATATATATATATATAAGTAGCGGGGAAGCACAGCCCCCACATGCGGGGGTACAGGGGGCCTGCCCCCTGCATTTACTTAGATTAGTTGTTTTTTGTTTTTCTGTGTGTTGTGTTGGTTTGTTATGGTTGTTGGATTTTTGTATGTGTTTTCGTGTGTGTGTGTTGTGGTGGGTGTGTTAGGAAACTAAGCGTCACATAATGAAAATTTGGTATTATGAACTTTCAGTATAGGATTGAGTACAGGGAGCTAATTTGACAGCTTAACTTAAATGCCAGTTTCCTCAAGGACTTAGTGACAATATATTGACATCTAGCATACTGAAACTAAGAGCTGCAAAATTATAACTTTTGATGTTGTACATGACAAAATGCATAATATTTAAATATTTTTACATTTTTAGCATGCATATATTTCCAGTGTGATACTACAACTTTGATCACATGACTTGTTGAACATAATTTAAAGGTGGATTGCAAGTTCCTTGTCAGCTCTGATGAAGTCCTGACTGCTCTAAGGATGAAAGCACTTAACTGTGATTTCATTAAAGGATTTCATCCTATTTCTGAAAGTTTGGACTTATTTTAGCTCAGTATTTCTTGGTTAGAAGGGGCTGTTGCTAACTTTAGGGAGTCTATAACAAGAAAGATAATCAGAGATCCTGTAGAGGTATTAGAGATATGTTTATGTTATGAATATTGTTTAAAGCAGAGAAATGTGGAAATCAAGAAAGAGCACAAAAGCAGATATTTATGGAAGACTTAAGTATGCCAAAATTAGAGGTAAATGAGGCTCAACAATTAACAGTTAAGATAGGAAGAGATGAGATAAAAATTGTGATATATAATCTTGATGCAGGAAAAGCATTCAACAGAGTAAGCTAGAATATTATAAGTAGGTCAATGGAAGCATTTGCATTCCCTGACATACCTCTCAATTGTTTAGATTTCTGGAGAATGTCCAGATTTTTGCCTCATATTTTTTGGTCTGTTCATCTTAAAATTTATGTTTTTTTGGCAAATCACTGGGATGAGCTGAGGAATGAAGTCACCAAATAATTATACATTTGAGCTTCAGACTTCAAATATATCAGAAAATGTATGTTAACATAAACTATGTGTTAGAAAAATATGTAATAACATATGTGTGTAATGCTTATTTTAAATAAGGGAAGATTAACACATTTTTATTCTATATGCAGCATTAGTTCTATTTGAAACTGAAAACATGCTTTTCTGAAATTGTGCTTTCTGACATTACAAGATGCACTCTGACCTAGTTTGCTAGCACAGCAAAATACATGTTTATACTTTGGAAATGTACTGGAAAGCAGGTGATTTTCTGCTAGGTCAGGAAATTAAATAGAGAATTATAATAATTTCTGTAGATCCATTCATTATGGACAATAAGCTCTGTTCGTGCTAATGAAAAAGTGCACAAGCTGCAAGAAAGTTAGATACTATAAACAATGAACTGCTTCAGAAATCTGTACTTGCATTGTGCTCGAATTAGCCATAGTACCTAGACTTGTAACATCACATAGCAAGAAAGTTATAATTGACCGGTGGTCGTCAAGGCCATCCTGTTTACTGAAAAATCTTTTTTAAACTTTGAAGAGTCAGCTAGAAATGTGAGAAACATCTGTAAAGTAACAGAATTGTGAACTGGTGATCTACTACATCAGCCGTAGTGGGCAATGTCTTGAAAGAAAGGTATAATAATTGTGACACTTCCTGATTTAGTCAGACAAACTCTGTAACTGCATTTTTTGTCTCCTTGCGCAAGAATAAAGATACCTGAACTGAACCTTATGCTTTTGGTCTTTTGAAGTATTTTCTTTGACATTTTTTGGTCCTTTGGAGCCGGAAACCCTCGTTTAGCCTGGGATCAGATGGGCCAGGTGGCATGAAACTGCGCAGGGAAGATACCACATCAGATCTTCTTCATTGAAAGACCTCCGACTGAATTGTCATGCAAAAGAGGCCAGCCACTTTTCTGATCTACGACTGAAGGCGGGTTTCGTTTGAACAGTGAGTGACCAATCGCTGAGGCTCAGGTAGGGTGAATCTACTTTTTTCTGTTTTAGATCAGGGACTTGATTGTATTTGTTCTGTGAGAATTTTGTTAAAATTCAGGGACAGAAATATTGCTATCTTGTCATAGATCAGGGAAACAGAATAAGTAGGCAGGTAGTCTGAAGAGACTGTAAACACTTGGTGGTACCACATTAAAAATAAAAGGGTTACGTAACATTTAAAAGGTTAGAACAAAATGGGTAATACGTGCACAAAAACAAAAAGACCCCAAAGCCCACCGTTAACCGAAGACGCAAAATATATACAATCACAGTGCGCCAACGTTAGATATTATACTAAATGGGTTAATAAATATGAATTTGATGGGAAACTAGAAAGATCCTCGCTTATCAAACTTATTAGACAGTTAAAAAACGATTCTAAAGGTCGGGTTAAAAAACAGCGTAAATTAGGAGTTCCTCAGGCACACAGGTGGATTGAGGAAGCAAACCGAAGAGAACAAAAGAATAAAAATTCAAAAGCAATGTTTCTAGACAAAGAGGATAACAACTTAGTTATAGCATCGGCCCCTCTGCCCCCCTCCGGTTCCAGTTCCCTTACCGGAATATGAAACAAAAGAACAAACTGGCCCACCTCCACGATATCCAGTTATTCCTATAAAACCACTACCGTTTGTTAGAGATCCTATCGAGACTAGGTCTCGAACACGTAATTTAAAAGGGGATATTGAATTATATCAAATGAATGGAAATTCACGGGCTATGAGTGAAGAAGAGATATGCCCACTCATAGAAGTACCAAATCCTCAGGCAGGACAAGAAGGGTAGGACCTAACTCTCTTAGTATACAGACCGTGGACACCGGAAGACATCTGGAAAGCCACAGAGGGAATTCCCCATCCAAAAGTTAATTTTAGAAAGTTCTTAGAAGACTTACAGGGCATGAGATTAAGTTATCACTTAAACGGAGAGGAAGTAGAAAAAGTAGTCAGACAAATAGTAGGTCCAGATTGGCACATGATCAGTGGCAACTGGAATCCCCATGACGCTGCACTTAGGCCCCTCCCATATAGCAGCGCAGAACTAGATAACAGAGTGAAAGGTCTGACAGACCGAATTTCTGAGAAATGGAAGCCTAGGGCAGACTGGACTTGCATTAATCAATGCATCCAACAAGAAAGTGAAACTGTTGATAGATATTTTGCCAGATTATTAGAATGTTTTAACAATCACTGTGGAATGCAGGTGCCTGAAGACCAGACACAAGATTTCCCATATGAGCAGCAGTTAAAGAATGCATTTTTGAAAGGCAGTATAGCACCCATAAGTAGTTTCATTACTAAACATATGGTAGACCATCGTACAAGCAGATTACAATCACTGCTTGAATATGCTAGACATGCCGAAAGGCATTTTAATAACAAAAAGAAAAAGAAAGCCCAAGTATTTGCTGTGGAAGATGGAAAAGTTTATTTAGTACAGTCTGGACAAAAGGGCAAAAAGAATGCCCAGGGAAACAAACAATCTGATCAGCGATCAGAGGACTTTTAAGGGAGAAAGAAAAGAGGTGAGTGCTTCAAATGCATGAAAAAGGGACACTTGGCAAGGGATTGCAAGAAAAATACGAAGGCAGCAGTGGAAGACAAAAACGATGAAGGCGAGGACTGACTATATGAAAGTCAGGAATCACTAGATAGGAATAATAGAGAAAGGACAAATGAGAATGTGATAGAAGGAGCAGAGAATGTGATAACAGAGGAAGTGCAGGAAGCTACCGATAGTGAAGAAAACAAAATATTAGACCTAGCCTTACTGAGCTTAGAGCTCTATCTAGGTGACAAAACCAGAAGTGACACTCCTGGTAGAAGGGAGGGAAGTCAAATTTTTGTGCGATTCAGGGGCATCACGAACCCTGATACACCCCTCCAAACTACCAGAAAATTCAGAATCACATGACTTTATACTAGTAAAAGCAGCTAATGGACAGCTGTATTGGGAGCCCCTCTCCCATAACATTACAATAACAGATCCTGTTTCAGGATTAACCCAGAAAAGCAAAATCGTTGTTTCTGCAAAATGCCCAGTGAACCTTTTGGGCAGAGATCTTATGCAACTATTAGGCATAGCAGTAGTTCCAACCATGCAGGGTATGGAAGCACAGTGACAAACTAATACTTTTGCAGTGCAAATGGAAGGTGAGACATTTTACTGGTACAGCCAGGACTTAGTTACGACTGGCCCTGGAGCAGTAACTGAAGAGTTAATGAATGTAGCTATCAGTAGGTTCCCCTCCCTTTGTATTGACATACAACACCTGTTGCACTGTACTCTGTATTATTGTAATACACCAGGACCTGACAAAGAATATGAACAAGAATTGTTTAGAAATCATGCAAACAGATTAGTACTGTGTAATTTGTACTGGGAGATTATAGGGAACAGTGTAGTTGGCCGTTCATTACCCCAGGAGTTCTTTTCACTTTACAAATTGAATGTAATACCGCATGTTAGTTTAACTAAAGAGAAAGATTTAAAATGGGTAAACCTAGGAGAAAAAATCACAAAATGGGAAAAACAGACAGAATCAGAACTGTCAGAACAGGGAATACAAAGACAGAAACTGAACTGGATAACACAAACACATCCAGCTGTACACTGGCAGTCCAGCAAAGACAGCTGAGTAGCCCTCTTATTAGAAGAGGAAGAAAAAGCTTTGTTAGACATACCAGAAACTCTCTGGTCAACAGGAAAGTCAGACGTAGGAATTATTCGAACAGCAGGACCAGTTACTATCATGCCAAAGTCAGCATTTAGACCACAAAAGAGACAGTACCCCTTGAGAAAAGATGCAGAGGCAGGTATTAAACCAATCAAAGCAGCTTTACTTAAGAAGGGAATACTGGTGGAATCTCCTGATTCGCCATGTAACACACCCGTATTCCCAGTTAGAAAAGCGAATGGAGAATGGCGTATGGTCCAAGGTTTACAAGCTATAAATGATGCAGTAATACCAAGAGCACCTACAGTGCCAGATCCACATACCTTGTTGAATGATTTAGAACCTCAACAGAAGTATTTTTCTGTGGTAGATATCAGCAACGCGTTCTTTTCAGTACTGATACACCCTGACAGCCAGTATTGGTTTGCATTTACATTTCAGGGCTATATATACATATACGCGACTACCACAGGGCTATAGTGAAAGCCCAATGATATTCTCACAAGAGATGGCAAGTAATTTAGCGGGATTTATCCCACCGAGAGGTAGTCAAATTTTACTTTATGTTGATGACATCCTGCTGGCCGCCCCTACCCAGCGAGATTGTAAGGAAGATACTATAGCATTATTAAAATTCCTAGCAGTTGAAGGACACAAAGTAAGCAAAAATAAATTGCAGCTTTGGAGAAAACAAGTGAAATACCTTGGATATGTAATATCCAAAGATGGCAGAACATTAGATGAGGACAGAAAAGTAGCGATCTTACAAGCACCAAAACCCACAACCAAGAAGGAAATGATGTCCTTCCTGGGTACGACTAATTTTTGTTGAAGCTGGATCCCAAACTATGCTTTGGAATCTGCACCTTTAACCGACCTGATTTTTAAGAAGCCTATGGCAGCACAAGATTTAATACAGTGGACACCAGAAACAGGATTAACTTTCTGCAAACTGAAACAATTGATAGCATCATCATAGTTTCAGGATTACCAAATTATCACAATTTTTTTTTCCAAACTGTAGATTGCAAGCAAGGTTATATGACATCAGTATTGACTCAACAGCATGGGGACAAACAACGCCCCATTGCTTATTATTCATCACAACTGGACCCAGTAGCATGGTCTCTACCCCACTGTGTACAAGCAGTAGTTGCAGCTGCAATGGCAGTGCAGGCTTCAGCCTCAGTAGTGTTATTCCGCCCTCTCACATTGAGAGTGCCTCATGCAGTCGCAATCATTTTACTGCAAGAAAAAGTAGCATATCTTTCCCCTGCTAGGCATCTTTCTTGTATGACTATATTGCTGAGCCAACCTCACATGACAATTGAACGATGTACTACTTTGAATCCGACTGCCTTGCTCCCAACTCCTGTGGATGGCACACCCCATAACTGCCTGCAGGTAATTGAGCAAAAGACACTGCCTAGAAAAGACCTCACAGATGTTCCCTTGGATGATGCCGAGGTGACATATTACGTGGATGGCTCATGCAAAAGGAGTCCTACAGGACAGAACTTAACAGGTTATGCAGTAGTTTCTGATACTGAGATTGTAGAAGCGAAACCTCTACCACATAACTTATCTGCACAAGCAGCAGAGTTAATTGCCTTGACATGGGCATGTACCTTAGCAAAGGGTAAAAGCGTAAACATTTTTATAGACAGTCAGTATGCTTTTTCTACTGTACATGTTTTTGCACAACAGTGGAAGAATCGAGAAATGGTGACATCTACTGGCAAACCGATTAACCATGCACAGTTTATTTTAGATTTGTTAGATTCTATTCAGTTGCCTCAGAAAGTAGCTATTTGTAAATGCATAGCTCATACAAAACAACAAGATAGGATTTCAAAAGGCAATGCGAGAGCTGACACAGCTGCAAAGCAAGCAGCCTTTGAAGCATTTCTTTTGAACGAGGAATTACAACCTTCTGGGATTTTAGACTTAGAAATGTTGAAAACAATGCAGACACTTACTACAAAAGCTGAAAAACAAAAATGGAAAAAACGAGGAGCAATTCTCAAGGAAGGGCTGTACATCTCCAAAGAGGGAAAACCGATATTACCGTCTAATTTATTTAGATATGCAGCTTTGTTGAGCCATGGGCAGAGCCATGTCTCAACAGGGGGGATGGTACAGTTAGTGAATCGGGTATTCACTACGTACGGGTTTACAAACTACACTAAAAAATTTTGCCTGTCATGTCACACTTGTAATAAACATCATGCACAAGGGGCGTTAAAGCCCAAGCAAGAGAGTTTCCCTACACCACCGTATCCGTTTCATACTATCTGTATGGATTTCATAGAATTGAGCAAATGTGAAAACAAAAAGTACTGCCTTGTCATTGTGGATATGTTCCCCAAATGGGTGGAAGCCTTTCCGACTAGTAAACCAGATGCAGCCACTGTTGCAAAGACCCTAGTTAAAGAAATTATTCCTAGATTTGGCATACCAGAAAGGATCTACAGTGACAATGGTACACATTTCGTTAACCAAACTATACAACTGTTGAGCCGGTATTTTGGGATTTCTTTAAAACATCACTGTGCATATCACCCTAAATCTGCAGGGTTAGTAGAGAGGCACAATGGAGTTTTAAAGAATAAGCTTAAAAACTCATAGTTGATACACAGAAGAACTGGGTGTACTGTTTGCCCCTGGCACTGTTGAGCATGAGAACTGTTCCGAATGCAAAAGGATTGACACCTTTTGAAAAGATTTTCGGAAGAGCTTATTATATACCTCAGTGGAAACCTCTCATGCCTGCAGATCAGGAAGCAGATTGGACACTTGCAGAGTATATGAGGAGTATGCTGAATAACAAACATCTTTTACAGTTTAATTCTGTTTCAGATAAAGACCAAACCAAACCATCCAAGTAGCAGTAGCCCCAGGCACTTGGGTGTGGGTGAAGACAATCAAAAAGAAGAATTGGACAACACCAAAGTGGGAAGGTCTGTATCAAGTACTGCTGAGCACGCCCACAGCAGTCAAGATTGCAGAACGTTCATCTTGGATTCATTTGACACACTGTAAACTAGTCAAAAACTTTGAACTTGATAAAACTCTTGCTAACACACAGCAGCAGTAGAATGACAAGACCCAGAGATAATAGGAATGCTGAACGACTTCAGCAGTGTTGCATAATCATCTTAATAACTGCATTAGTGACAATGTTCTTTTTGCTGTGGATTTTGCTGTGGCCTTTCTTTTCTTCAGCCACACCAGCTAGACTGAACAAACATGATTCAACACTCATAGACTGGCATCTGAACTTTTAACACTTACCAAGCAATCAAATATGTGTATGCTGAGACTTTTAATATTTCAAATTGTTGGATTTGCACAGCTATACCAACAGCATACGGGAGATTATTGATGGCTGCTGTCCCCCTAGGGGTCAATGAGACCTGGGAAAACCTGATTTTTGAGACTACACCTGTAAAATCTAGAGACAAAATTGCATTATTCCTACCTGTTACACAAACAGGAATTGTATGCTTTTTTAAGAATGACACGATTCAAGTAGGTTGGAGCAAATGTAATGTAACGGTTTCTTATAAATGTTATATTAAACATAAAAATGTTAAAAATACAGAAACAATTTGTGATGCAGATTATGACTCATACTTTGAGTCCTTGCATAAAACTGTCAGTGATATACAACATAATCCTGTTCTTTTAAAGCAACTGTCTATTATAGATAAGAAAATGTTTCTTGCAGGAAAGGTGTATACCAATACTAAGGTAGAAAACTGTTATTTCATATGTGGGGAAAAAGGCATACAAATGGTTGCCTGAGAATTGGTCCGGCAGTTGTTTTTTGGGTTACCTGGTCCCGGCCATACGACACACAACAGCTTTGCCTCATGGGAGAATTTGAAACGTCAGAGACGTCACCAAGAAACCTGAAAATCCAATCAAGAAACCTAAGAATCCGATGGGACAGATCGTAGCAGGCTGGAGAAACATAACTCCGTGAATGACAAGAGTAAACTAGCACACATGGACTTGAGTGACACTATCATATTCTGGGCTGGCATAGCCCCTGCATATGGTGCAGTTAAATCAATTTGGGAACTGAGAAAGCTATCCAAACTTCTCGAGGTTATGAGCAATGTAACTTTTTCTGCTCTTGAATTAATGACTGATGAACTGAATGCGATGAGAACTGTGGTGCTTCAAAACCGCATGGCACTTGACTTCACCCTAGCAGCGAGAGGTGGTACGTGCACATTAATCAAAGATGAGTGTTGTTCATTCATTCCCAATAATAAACACGAAATCAATGATCATTTGGAAGTGATTCAGCAAGTGTCAGATATGACCAGGCCAGGCCCGAACCCACTGATGGACTTTTTCCAAAATTTGTTTGGGGGGTGGGGTTCCATCCTAATGAACATCCTGATTGCCATTTGTGTGGGATTACTTTTGTTAGGAGCATGTATTTGATGTGGTATTCCCTGCATGAAAAAATTAATCAAAGATTTTATAGACATGTCAATTTCTGAGACTTTGTATCAAAGTACTGAAATTGAAGAACTGTTGAAAAAGGAAACACTTTCATAAGTTTAAACTGAATGACTCTCTTAGCTGCAAATCCTCAAAGGAAGAGGTAAGGAGAAAAAACAAACTGTTTATGCTTTTGAAATAGAATAAAAAGTATTAACAGGGGGGAATGTTAGAAAAATATGTAATAACATATGTGTGTAATGCTTATTTTAAATAAGGGAAGATTAACACATTTTTATTCTATATGCAGCATTAATTCTATTTGAAACTGAAAACATGCTTTTCTGAAATTGTGCTTTCTGACACTGCAAGATGCACTCTGAGCTAGTTTGCTAGCACAGCAAAATACATGTTTATGCTTTGGAAATGTACAGGAAAGCAGATGATTTTCTGCTAGGTCAGGAAATTAAATAGAGAATAATAATAATTTCTGTAGATCCATTCATTATGAACAATAAGCTCTGTTCGTGCTAATGAAAAAGTGCACAAGCTACAAGAAAGATAGATACTATAAACAATGAACTGTTTTAGAAATCTGTACTTGCACTGTGCTCGAATTAGCCATAGTACCTAGACTTGTAACATCACATAGCAAGAAAGTTATAATTGACCGGTGGTCGTCAAGGCCATCCTGTTTACTGAAAAATCTTTTTTAAACTTCGAAGAGTCAGCTAGAAATGTGAGAAACATCTGTAAAGTAACAGAATTGTGAACTGGTGATCTACTACATCAGCCATAGTGGGCAATGTCTTGAAAGAAAGGTATAATAATTGTGACACTTCCTGATTTAGTCAGACAAACTCTGTAACTGCATTTTTTGTCTCCTTGCGCAAGAATAAAGATACCTGAACTGAACCTTATGCTTTTGGACTTTTGAAGTATTTTCTTTGACACTATGTTAATCTAGCAAATGTTTAAGTTTATAAGAGCAATATTTAAAATCTGTCCCTATTTCTGAGACTTTGTCCCCTCCATTTTTCAGGCTTTGTCCAGATTTCTTGCACTATGAGGTTGAGAATTATGTTCCTTGATACAACAATAAGGTTACTTAGGAGACTATATGAGGGATCATAGGCAAAAATTTTTAGTGTTGGGGGGATCCTTTCTGATAAGTTGTGTATGAAAAGAGGAACCAGGCAGGGTGTCCTCTTTCCATGTTATTTAGAGCCAATTGCAAAGAAAATAAAGGACTCAGAAATTCAAGGATATATTGGTATGGTAATCCAGCATAGTTGCAGACAATATTATTTTGTACTTGTTAAACCCAGAAAAGGACATCTTTGCATTGTAGAATATTTTGAGACAGTTTCGGGTCTTTTTGAGATATAAAATTAATGAAGATAAAACAAAGGTTATAACTTTTAACCTTGTACCCACACATGAATTTGTTCACCAATACTCATATGTTGTTGTTGTTTGTCTTTTGGCTTTTTCCCCGGTAAGGGGTCCCCACAGCGGAACTCCAGTCCGCTAATGATTGGCAGTAGATTTTTATGAAATGCCTAGGTGCCAGCTCAATGCCAAACCTTCAACGAAGGCATGCCCATTTATGCACGCATGTCTTTCGAACGCTACCCAACTGTGGGGAGGACATGCAAACTCCACACAGAAGGCATTCAAAAGGCATGCCGTATTTAGGAGCATGGACTAAAAATAATTCTGCTATGGCAGCTAAGGATGTGTGGGAAGAGACTAAGCATAAGATAATATAAAAACTGAGAAAATGGAACCTCTAGTATATGCAGAGTAAGATGCAAGTAGTGAAAATATTTTTAGTCCCCTTAGTTTTATACATACGTCAGGCATATTTTTATCCACCAGTGGAGAAGTTGTGGACAATTATTAATTATTAATAAAGAGTCGAAGGAATTTAGGGTCAAGTGGGATACGTTGATCCTTCCAGTAGAACAAAGTGGTTAAGTATTATCTGATTTTAATGGATATTTTAGAGCTACAAAGTTAAGTCTCATATACATAACACAAGCAGAGAGCTATAATTAAAAGTGAAAAGGGATGATGATGAACAGGGTGGAAATTAAAGAAATAAGAAGAAAAAGGGATTTTGGATGCAGATCCTTCAGTAAAATAACAACAGCTATATATAACATTATATTCATAAAAGAGCAGAAACTATTCTAAGAACTAAGCCAATAAGGGAATGGAAAAAGGAGATTATGCTGATAAGGATATAAGGGGTACAAAGAATAGACAAGAGGAGCTAGAATTTATTGGAGAAACTGGGAAAGGAACCAAAGTATTGGAAGCAAATAACTAGAGAGGGAAAAGTAATAGAGTAGGATGAGGCCAAGAAGACCTTTGGACTTTAGGCTGGAGACTGCCTTTCCTGTCAAAGACTGATATCAGAATACAGGCAGAGAAAAAGGAATAGGGGGATCCTAAATGAAAGACCAGCACTGGTTGAGTTTTAATTGAATCTAGGTGGTCATTGCCAGTTGAGATAGCTCATGCTGCACCCACTAAAGGAGGCTGTGATACATACCCCGCCATCTCTCCACAGCCCCCTCTACTGCAGCCTCCACCTGGTCCTGAAGCACAGGCTGCCCACTGTGGGGAGGTGAGTCTTTTCTCCTATGCTGCAAATTTAGTATTACACTCCTGGGAAAAAGAACATATTTTTAGATCTAATTATTTTCAATTCTGCAAATCATATTTAAAATACCTAGATGATGCCAGAGGAGTGGATAAGAAGTCTTTTGGTACTGATTTTTAAGAATAAGGGTGATGTGTAGAGTTGTAGTAACTACAGAGGGATAAAACTGATCAGTCACAGCATAAAGTTATGGGAAAGAGTAATGGAAGCTAGGTTAAGAAGGGAGGTGATGATTAGTGAGCAGCAGTATGGTTTCATGCTCTGAGGGTGTTGATGGAGAAGTATAGAGAAGATCAGAAGGAGTTGCACTGTTTCTTTGTGGACTTAGAGAAAGCATTTGACAGGGTGCCTAGATATGAGTTGTGGCATTGCATGAGGAAGCCGAGAGTGGCAGAGAAGTATATACGAGTGGTACAGGATATGTATGAGGATAGTGTGACAGTGGTGAGGTCTGCAGTAGGAGTGATGGATGCATTTAAGGTGGAGTTGGGATTACATCAAGGATCAGCTCTGAGCCCTTTCTTATTTGCAATGGTGATGGACACGTTGACAGACGAGATCAAACAGGCGTCCCTGTGAACTATGATGTATGCTGGTGAGATTGTTATCTATAGTGAGAGTAGGGAACAGGTTGAGGAGACCCTGGAGAGGTGGAGATATGCTCTAGACAGGAGAGGAATGAAGGTCAGCAGGACTAAGACAGAATATATGTATGTAAATGTGAGGGAGGGTAGAGGAATGGCGAGGATGCAGGGAGTAGAGTTGACAAAGGTGGATGAATTTAAATACTTGGGATTAACAGTTCAGAGTAATGGTGAGTGTGGAAGAGAAGTGAAGAAGACAGTACAGGCAGGGTGGAGTAGGTGGAGAAGTGTCAGGAGTGATTTGTGACAGACGGGTACTGATAAGAGTGAAAAGGAAGGCCTAGTGAGACCAGCTATATTATATGGATTGGAGATGGTGGCATTGTCAAAAAGTCAGGAATCAGAGCTGGAAGTGGCAGAGTTAAAGATGCTAAGATTTGCATTGGGTGTGATGAGGATGGACAGGATTAGGAATCAGTATATTAGAGGGTCAGGTCAGGTTGAATGGTTTGGAGACAAAGCCAGAGAGGTGAGATTGCATTGGTTTGGGCATGTGTTGAGGAGAGATACTGGGTATATTGGGAAAATGATGCTAAGGATGGAGCTGCCAGGTAACAGGAAAAGAGGAAGGCTTAAGATAAGGTTTATGGATGTGGTGAGAGAGGACATGCAGGTGGTTGGTATGAGAGAGCAGGATGCAGAGAACAGGAAGAAATGGAAACAGATGATCCACTGTGACGACCCCTAATGGGAGCAGCCGAAAGAAGAAGAAGAAGAAGATTTTATATTACACATATTTATTTTTTAAATTTGATAGTTGAACAGACATAATTTTAATATATATTACGTATTTATTATTAAATTAATTTAAACAGTAGAGAGTTAATTATCTGAATGTCAGTTATCCAAAATATCAATTATCCAAATGCAGCCTTCCAAAGTTTTCCGGTAGGAAAAATCATAAAGTCTGAATATGTAAACATTGGGCAGGATTCACGAAGGCTTACACGGAGTTTAAGAGTAGTGTAGGCCTCCGTGTAAGCCTCCCGATCCAGGAACAGCCCAAACCTCAGTGTAAGAGACAGCTAACACGTCTCTTACACGGACTGGGTGTGGAAATGCTCAATACCTCATTTGCAGCTCAAAGATATGCAAATTAGGTATTTGAGTGATCCAAGAAGCCTAAACCAGTCCGTGTAATGGACGTGTTAGCTGCAGAAATGTACTCAGCTGACAACTGAGTACATTTTGCAAAATTGACAACGGAGCTATGTCAGCTCCAAATAAAGGGTGCATATGTTGCATTTAGCATGCCAATGGCCAAATATGTGGCCATTGACATTAAAAAGTGTTGCAAAAGTATTTTAAATAACTTTTTTTTTTTTTGTGGGATTTCCATGTTTAACTGCAGCGCACACCCGCGCAAACGGGGTGCGCTGCCTAAAACAGAAAACCGAAGCTTATAAGCCCACAATTGTGGGTTTAATGTATTACATGGAATGACAATGCAGGGACTAGCAGACCAAAAACAATATGGCCTCTGTGTAGTGGTTGCCAAAGGGGGGAAGCTCCGTGTAAGAAATGTAACTAAGCATTACTAGGCAATCCTATGTAAATGAGGGTTACAATACTGAATCACACTGCCACATAGGTAATGAGCACTTTGTCAGTAGTGTAAGAGTTATAGAGGGGGGAGGAACAGAGTAAGAGGTAGGTGACATCACGGGGGGGAATGATAGAAATAAATGTATCAGATTGGAGGGCAATGTAACGTGACAGATGACAGACAGACATCAGGGAGAGGGGTGTGTCCCAACAGAACACTAGGAAAGTCAAGAAATAGAGGGTGCACACTATCCCTACACTCACACTTTCTTGATATACGTGCATGCGCGTGTGTGCGCGTGTGTAAGGCAGGTTCAATATGTGGGAGCGTGTTGCAAACCGCTTACAATGGTTTGCGTGGGTGTGCACGTGTGTAAGGCAATGTAAACATCAGGAAGCCTGTTGCCTGATGTCTAAGGCTGTGTGCACGCGTTTTACCATGAATCAGCCCAGTTCAAACCGTGTAAGGATGTGTGCGCGCGTTTAAGTCACTTTGAGCGTGCTTCTGCTGGTGTGCACATTGCTCCCCTTGAGGAAACAGAGAGGAAAAAGGAAACAACCAGATTACAGGGAAGCTGCCAGAGGATACTGCTGGAGTTAATTGGTGGAAACAATTGGAAGCAGGCAATTACACAGGCAGACTAGAAGCCCAACCCAGCACTTAAAACACTGCAAACAGCAGTGCAGGGTGTTTCTCACAAGAGATACTGCAAGAAAGGAGTAAGCTATCAGAATTGAAAACTGAAAAAAGCTGAACTCAGAGCAGAAATGCTAGGGGCTGCCATAGCTGTTATAATCAGGCATAGGCGAATTGCTGAGGGTAGTGACAATGCAGATGCTGACAGACAACCCAGAGTGAGGAGAAGGAGGAGAGTATACAGGCCCAGGGTCACCTACCATGGGTTACATGAGCTGGAGATAGTAGAGCTACAGAGTGGACAGAGACCTTCTGCAGCAAATTGTTGAGCTGTGCAGGCCACGTCTCACACACAGAACCAACAGAGGAACCCATCCCAGTGGAAACCAAGGTATGTGTTGGCCTAAGAATACTAGCAACAGGTACCTTCCAGAGACCAACTGGTGATATGATGGGGATATCACAGGCATCAGCCTCCAGGGTACTGCACCAGTTCCTGGATGCCATGTCAGCACATGTCGGTGATCATGTATATTTCCCCAATGCCCGTGAGGTATTGGCCAGCAATATGCGTCTCTTCCAGCAAATAGCGGGATACCCTGAGGTACTGGGTGCAATAGACTGCATGCACATACGCATCAAAGCACCAGCTGGTGAGCGGGGTAGAGCCTATATTAACCACAAGGGATTCCCCTCCGTCAACTGCCAGGTCATGTGTGATGCCCAGGGCTTAATAATGAATGTGTGTGCTGGCTGCCCTGGGAGCTACCACGATTCCCACATCTGGCATCTGACGCAGCTGTACCAATCATTTGCCAGTGGGGACTTCCCACACGGACACCTAGTGGGGGATGCAGGTTATGCACTTGAGCGGTGGCTGATGACACCCATCAGAAATGCACACACACCTGAACAGGAACGCCATAATGAGGCACACGCACAAACACGTAATGTCATAGAGCGTGTGTTTGGGCTGCTCAAGTCATGATTCCAGTGTCTGGACACATCTGGTGGAGCCTTGCAGTACACACCAACTACATGTACCCAAATGATCATGATATGTGCTATGCTACATAATATGATCCTGCGGAAACAGCTGCAGCAGGACCAGCATAGGGCTGGGCCAAACATACCCCCACCATTGCCAAGGCCACCACAGGCAGAGGGTGACTCGGAGGAGGAACAACCTGACCTTGCCCCAGTAGGCAGAAGGAGGTGTGCCCAGTATGCCCTGGCCTTGGCAAAGAGGCAACGCATAGCACATACACTGGCTCAGTAGGAACACTGGGACTGATACCCCCTCTGACTCACTCATATAGTAACAGGGATACCTAACATGACACAATCTGCTTCCAAACATGTACAGGGAGTGTAGTATGTGCATCCGACAGAGGCAGCCCTGCAGCACCACCTGAGGCATCAATGCCATGTGTTAAGTAATGTAACACCATGTACCATATGCACACCTGAGGACCCTGACTAACATCCACCCTCACCAATCATAAACCACAAAAACACAAACCCACCTTCATAGGTACCACAAGGGATAGGAACCTAGATGTAATGCTACCCAATGCCAGAAGTATAAACAGCAAGATGCGTGCAGTGTAAACACACACAGTATAGAGAATGTAGATATCAGTGCTGTAATAGAAAACTGGGTCAAAGCCCACATCAGCACCCTAACACTACCAGGTCACACCTCATACAGTGATGTACATGTGCAAAAACATGGAACAAGCTACAAAACGAGGGTGACTAGCAATAAATGTCATGGATAACCACACCCCCATGTTGGTACCACAACAAGAAGCAACATGGATTAGCCATGGTCAAATACCAATGGCTAATACTGCCTACTACTATATAGCTTGCTGCAGACCACTGTCCTAATAGCAGGAACCGCACCAGGCCTATGTTCATAGGTTCATAGGTTCATACTAGGCTATCTGCCCCAGGGCATTTATAAGCCTAGCCCAGAGTTTTGTGGCTTCCGCTACCCCTTTAGTTTAAAGGATAATATGCCCATTATTTTGCTGCACCTCTGTCAAGCAGTGACACTGAGGTTATCCCTGGGGTATACCTGCGATCTCCCATCCATTGGTCAAGATTTCCCTTGAACAAAGCCAGCGAGGTGCTCTGCCCCACATGTACCGGGATGTTTTTCCACAGCATAGGGAGTCTCTGGGTGATGAATCTGTCCCTCCAACATGTCCTATTAATAGCCGTGTTGAGGTTTAAGTCTCTTGCCCTTGTAGTTCTGATGGATTTAGAGGTTTTGAGGTGAAGCATGTTCATTAATTCCGGGTTGGACATGGCCTTGTATGTCAGGCACAGGTCACCTCTGAGCAGAAGGTAAGCGACTGAATAGAGCTGGAGTTCCTTCAGCCGGGCAGCATAAGACATATTTTTGAGACCCTTTATCCTTCTGGTGAGGAATTTTTGGGGCCTTTCCAATTGCTGCAGGTGTCAGGTCAGATACATTCCGAATGGGGCATTGTACTCAATCATTGGTCTGATGAGTGATGAGTACAGGGGAACAATGACCCCCCCTTGATCTAGATGTGAATCCCTGCATGATCAGGTGGGCAATGTAGAAGGTCTTCCTAACTACTTTGGCAACGTGCGTGTCAAACGAAAGGTTACTGTCAACCTGGGTGCCCAGATCCCTGATAACATCTTCTGTGCTTAGAGGATTTCCACCTATATGGTAACTAGGGGTAACCTTGTTTTTCCCGAAGGGTATGACTATGCATTGTTTAGCGTTTAACTTTAGGCCATGGCTCTGGCACCAGTTATCCATTTCTATGAGACCCTTCTGAAGGATGTCTGTGTCAGATGGGTTTTCAACTATGGTTCCCAGTTTGCAGTCATCTGCAAACTTTGTCAGCCATAATCCTCCTGTGTCTGCTTGTACTTCTGAAAGGTAGATGCCGAACAAAAGTGGGCCCAGGACTGAGCCCTGTGGGACACCACTTGTGACAGGCTTGGAGTGTGACATGGCGCCAGCAACTCTGACCCTGTGGGTTCTGTCACTTAGCCAGTTTGCAACCCATCTTGTGACGTATGGGTTTACATTTAAGCTGGTGAGTTTTTCAATGATACCCGAGTGGGGTATTGTGTCGAAAGCCTTTGCCAGGTCAAGGTAGGCTGTGTGGACTGCCTTGCCCTCGTCAATGGCCTTGGTGACTGTTTCGAAAAAGTGGGTTGGATCCAAAGTCTGCAAGTCCCCTATGTCTTCATTTATGAGTTCCATTATGATCCTCTCCATAGTGTTGCAGACCAGGCTTGTCAAGCTGATGGGACGGTAGTTTCCGAGGTCGGTGGAGGCACCTCCTTTGTGAAGTGGGACCACCGTTGCCATACGCCACTCCTTGGGTACGTATCCTAAGGTGAGGCTAGAATTAAACAGCTGCCCTAACTGCGGGTTTAATTCCTCATTGAGTTCGTGGAGCACACAACCGGGACACCATCTGGTCCCATGGATGCTGTGTTTTTCGCCTTGGATAGAGCAGTTCTCACCTGAGCATTTGAGATGTTTGGGGGGCTACAATCCTCTGGTATAGATATCTCTCCTTTTGGGGGGAGGGGGGAGAAATCTGCACTGAACCTGTCAGCCAGTATGTTGGCAATGTCTGTAGGTTCAGTGATTTTTACATCATTTTGAACTAATTCTGAGCATATCTGGGAGTTTCCTCCCAGGTTTCTAACATAGCTAAAAAGGCCTTATGATTGTCTTTTGAGTCCTTG
>NC_056734.1:450692753-450732753 GCF_019279795.1 Protopterus annectens
ATGCCCATTCCCCTTTGTAAACACCAATGATGTCAGCACCCTATAAGTATATCAGGGGAAAAGAAATCTACCAGACATGAGAATAGCACGCTCTGCTAATGCGTCCGTCTCTAGTGTCATAACATAGTTTGGTAGAGATTTTAATCCAGCAAGTTCTAAGTGTGTGTGAAGGGGGGTAAGTGTGTATGAAAAAAACATCCCTTTTGGCAACTGGGAAAACACATTACAGGATGCACATACCCCTTTCTAAATGATATCACAATTAGTTATGGCTTTTGTATCCAGACATGTCACGTGTGTTTTGCTCACACAGAATGCCCATGTGTGCGGGTTGTTTCTCACAATAATGCATGACATCGATTAAACCGGTTATGGCAATGCACACATGATGTATGTGTGTGCCAAATACACATATGTACCTGTGACCTTCAATAGTTACCATGTGTGATGCCTGCCACATGTGAATATATGGTATTTGCACAGGGTAACATTATGACTGTGGTCTTCTATGCAGGTGCTGCATGTGGGATGTGTATATACAGTGTGAGATGTAGATGCTATCAACCTAGTAGTGAGGGATACACACCTGGTCTGGGGCATGTAGTCTACATGTTGTTGATGAACAGGTGCTGCATGTTTTCACCTGTTGTGGGAGTGGTAAGAAGTTGTTCCATAGCAATGCAGTGACCGCATGCTAAGAACTGTTCAGCTAGGGTGTTGTAGCTACAGTAATTCATTACCATTTAGTAATATGTCAGCATTCCTGGTGAGGGTCTGATGCCAACCAAGGTCAGGGTTCTACCAGCCTGTGTCACTTGCTCAGTGAGCCCTTCCATGTTCCCTATCATGTATCCCAGTGAGGGACATCACACATCAGCTGTAGTGGCATGGACAATGACTGAGTCATATGTGTCCATGCATCTGACTGACCTGTATGCTTGTGTTATGTGGTGGACCATAGTGCCCCATGAGCATATCACTGTGACCTTCACCTTGTCCAGCCTGGTGAGCATGACCTCACTGTACTGGACAATAAAAGTACCTAACACAACTGCAGCAGTAGTGTTGTACAGCTGTACAGACTGTGCTTGTTTGGCACACAGGATTTGTGTGCTATGTGTTATGCGTGCTGTGTTCAGGCCTAACGTATGCCAGTGCCAGCTGCATAGGTGTCTGCCACTCAGGCAGGATGCTATCCTTAGGCTCCACGAATGGCCCGGTGTGTTTCCGTGCTTGTATTGCTGTCAGTGTAGGTCCACATCAGACTGGTATTGCAGTCACTGTAGTATTTCATGCCACCTGACAGGTTATGCCAGTACTGGGTTCAGAGTGCTTAGTCCACAGTTTGGCCATGTGTTTCCATCTCATACATGTATTGTACATCCATGGGTAGGGGATAGGGTTGACTGTGTACATGTGGCAGCTGTGACATTACTACATGACTCACATATTCCACAACTGTACCATAGAGGTGACTGACAACTGACCTTTGCACATGCTACCATAGTATTGAGATTGCATTGGTGATTAACAGCACATAGGGCCAATGGTGAACAAGATACATAGATCCATAGGTTCATACTAGGCTATCTGCCCTAGGGCATTTATACACCTAGCCAGAATGTGTGTGGCTTTCACCATGCATTGTAAATCTATCTTGCTATGCCCTTTTCCAAGGTTAGTATACTGTGCCTCTGTCTAACAGTGACACATAAGTGATACCCAGGGTAAACCTACAATATCACATCCAGTCATTAATATCCCTCTTGAAGATAGTCACTGAGTGACTCTGCCTAACCTCTATTGGGATAATATTCCAGAGTGAAGGGAGCCTCTGAGTTATGAATGTGTCCCTCCAGCATGTCCTATGTATATCACTCCTGAGGTTCAAGTCTTTCCAGCGTGTAGCCTGATGGGATCTGGATATTCTGAGGTGCAGCATGGCCATTAAGTCAGGGTTTGACATGGCTTTATATGTCAGGCACAGATTGCCTAGGAAGAGGCAGTATGCCACTGAGTAGAGTTGCTGTTTCTTTAACCAGTCAGTATGTGGCATCTGTTTGAGCCCTTTGATCCTCTTGTTGAGGTACTTTTGTGGTCTTTCCAGTTGCTGCAGGTGTCTGGTAAGGTGCATGCTGACAGGGGCATTGTAGTCAATTATGGGCATGATGAGGGATGAGTAAAGAGGCACAATGTCCTCCCCTGATCTACATGTGAATCCCTTCATGATGATGTGGCCTATATAACATGTTTTCCTAACCACTTTGGCCATGTTGTTGTCAAATGAGAGAATGCTATCAACTTGTGTACCCCAAGGTCCATAATTCCTTCGTCTGCACTTAATGGATTAACACATATGTGGTACTTTGTGGTCACTTTGTTTTTGACAAAGGGGATGACTATACACTTTTTGGCATTCAGCTTGAGGCCATGGCTGTGGCACAAGTCGTGTGTTTCCAAGAGGCTCTTTTGGAGGATGCGTGTGTTAGCTGGAGTGTTGATTATGGCGTCCGGTTTGCAGTCATCTGCGACTTGCTCAGCCACAGTACTTCCATGTTGGTCTGTACCTCTGATAAATATATACTGAACAAGACAGATCCCAGGGCTGAGCCTTGTGGGACACCACTTGTAACTGGTTTTGAGGCTGACATGGCTCCAGCAATTCTAACCATGTGTGTTCTGCCCTTGAGCCACTGTGCAATATCTGTAGTGACATAGGGGTTAATATGTACACTGGTGATCTTCCCTAGAATGCATAAGTGGGGTATTGTATCAAAGGCTTATGCAAGGTCCAGGTAGGCTGTGTAGACCACCTTCCCCTTGACAGTGGCCTTGGTGACTGTTTCAAAGAAATCAAACAGGTTTGAGAGGCAGGATCTGCCATTAACAAAGCCAAACTGTGTATGATGACGTGTCTGTAGGTCCCCAATATCTATATTTATGAGGTTCATAATGATCCTTGCCATAGCTTTGCAGACCAAGCTATTCAGACGTATGGGACAAATAGTGTCCAGGATCCGTTAAGGCACCACCTGAATGTAGAGGGACCACTGTTGCTGTATGCCACTCTTTGGCCACATATCATGTAGTAAGGCTGGGATTGAACAGTAGTGTTATGTCTGGGTGTAGCTCTTCTTGGGGTTCATGTAGGACACAGCCTGGGACACTGTCTGGTCCCATTGATGCAGTGTTTATTGCTTTGGAGAGGGCAGCTCTTACCTGAGCATCTGAGATGTCAGGGGGGGGCAGCACTCTGCTGGGAGAAATATTTGCCCTTTTGGTGTGGGGAGAAGGTAGCAGTGAGCCTGTGCACTAGGATGTTGGCAATGTCTGTGTGTTTGGTATTTAGGTGTGACATCTTGGACTACCTCTGAGCATATCTGGGTATTACCACCCAGGTTCCTAACATAACTACAGAAAGCCTTGTGATTATCCTCAGCGTCTTGTGGAATCTTCTCTCAAAGATGGCCTTAGACAATCTTATGGGTGCCTATAGTTGTCTTCTAATACTCATCAGTGATGCCTTCACATTTTGGGAGTTTGTTGTATCATGTAGTAGCTTCATCCTTCTATTGTATAGTTTGTTTATGGCTGGTGTCCAGCACACAGGACGTCTACCTTTGGAGGATTGGGTCTTGCTTTCATTTGGGATTGCATGATCCATGCATTCCTGAATGTGTCCATAGAATGCCTTTATACAGGTATCTGCAGTCTGGTCCATATTTTCAACAGGCCTGGGGGCTTTGAAGGTTTCCACATCATTTATGAGGAGTGTGAACATGCTTGACATGAGTTGTTGACTGTATTCTTCTGTGCAGGGGGTGGCCTTGGGATGTGAATATCCAGTGAGATTAGTTTATGTTCTGATCTTACCAGTGAGGGATACACGTCTGGTCTGGAGTATAGAGTCCCCATGTTGGTGATGATCAGGTTCAGTATGTTTTCCCCTCTTGTGTGAGTGGTAACAAGTTGTTCCATAGCATATTGGTATATAAATTCCAGTAATCTGTGGGCTATGGTGTTGGAGCTACAGTCATGCTCCCAGTCTATGTTTGGGTAGTTTAACCCACCCAATATAATGGTGTATGGACAGACCTACATATTTCCAACTGTTTTCAGGAAGGCCAAGTGTGGTTCTTGTGTTTGTGAGGGTGGTCTGTAGCAGGCTATAACCCGGAAGGCAGTTTTACCCATTGTTACCTGCATATGGATAGTCTCTGATGTTTGGTGCTTTGCCACCAACCTGGAGGTGTGAGTATCTTGGATGAATATCAGTACACCCCCTCCTTTTGTGGTTTTGTGCAAGTTTTGGGCCTGAAAAGCATGGTATGAGGTATAACTTGGTAGTGCTGGAGTGCTGTTGGTAGCCCTGAATCCGGTATCTGTTACTGCACAGATAGTGATGTTCCCCATGCTGAGGAATGTTTTGAGTGTGTGCATCATCAGGTTTATAGTCCTGCAGTGGCATATATGACTGCTCACATGGACAGATGCCAGGTAAGTCATATGCAAAGTGTCACAGGCAAGCGATACATGTGCACAGGAGAAACAGTGACATTCTGTCAAGTGAGACATGAACATACATATAGTAAGCTATGCAGATGTCACTAGGAGTCCACAGAAGCTGTGTAACTCTGCATGGCAGGTCGGATCAGTATTCATGGGTAACTGCAAGGAAACATGCATGCAAACATAGCTACTGTAAGCAGGGCTGCATGTAGTCCATTGTACAACAAACAAGCTGTACCACTATCAGTAGGTAACACTGCAAATGCTCACCAGCTGACATATGAATACCTATGTCACCAAAGGTGATACTTACCAGACCACGGACAGAAATGACATGGCCAGACACTCTGCATCCCACATGAACACATATCTCAAGCAACACAGACCTCACAATGTCAGTGTTCATAACAGGCACAGCCCATAAGGCCAAACACAATGTGTGACACACCTATAATAGGTGATGCCATAGTCAGACACATTGATGTCCCGCCCTCCAGACTGAGCAAGGTGAGGGTCACATGTAGCTACCTGTCGGGTGATAGAATGTGCCACATAACACAAGCACTCAGGTCACTCCACAGCAAGTACAAGTATGAGGCAGTCATTGTCCATGCTGGTGTGAACAACCTGAGATGTACCTCCCTGGACCACATGGAAAGAGACACAGAGGAGCTCTTACATCACCTTCTCAAACTCAGGAATCCCACACAGCCTTCCTTGGCTGACACAGGAGAGTATAGATTTCTCTGCAAACACCATCATACTGGGTGACGTCAACTACACAAACATAGACTGCAAACAATACTCAAGCCACAATACTCAAGCTCTAGGGTTCCCATAGTTCAGAAACTCTTTAGCTATGGAACAGGTAGTCAACATTCCCACAAGAGGGGAAAATATACTAGACCTGATCATCACAAACATGAGTACAAAATGCTCACCACTTGAAGTATATCCCTCATTATTGCAATCGAACCATATACTAATCACACTGGAGTACTGGATCCCCCACATATGCAAACCTCAAACACATCGATGTGTGTGTGGGAAATGCCCCTATTAGCAATTGTGACAGTACACTACAGGATGCAGATTCCCCTTTTGAAACATTGATGATATCAGCACCCTATAACTATATTACCTGAATTGAAGTTCGCCAGTAATTTGTATAGCGCGCTCTGCTAATGCGTCTTTCTCCAGTGTCATAACATAGTTAGGTAGGGGTTTGAATCCTGCAAAGGGAATGTATCTGTGTTAGCATGAGTGGGGTTTGTGTATGTGCATAATGCTGTGAGGGAAAAGTGCGTTTTGCCAACTGGGAGAACACACTACAGGGTGTACATCCTTCTTCCTAAACACAGATGATGTCAGCTCCCTCTAAGTACAGCATTAGAAAAAATTTTTCCCACAAATGCAAATAGCACACTCTGCTAATGTGTCTGTCTCTAGTGTCATAACGCAGTTACGTAGGGGTTTGAATCTTGCAAATGGAAAGTATGTGTTTTAGTGTGAGTGGGGTTAGTGTGTGTGCACAATGCTGGGGGTGGGATGTGGCTTTTGCCAAATGGGGCTATGCACTGCACGGTGCACATTTCCCTTAACAAACAGTGATGTTGACAGCACCCTATACAAACAACATGACAACAAACAACTGCCAGTACTCAGTATAGTGCTACATGCTACTGTTACACGCACATGTACCAGAATATACCTAGATAGTGATTTGAAACCTGAATGTGGCAAGTGTGTGGATGTGGGATGTTTCTGTGTGTGCATTTCCGTATGGAAAACATGTTTGATGTGGCAATCAGGGTACCACAGTACCTGATGCACATTACACTTTTAAACTAATGAGGTTGCCTGCACCCTGTGAGTACAGGTAGAGAAGAGGAAATCTGTAGTAATCCACATAGTGCACTTTTCAAATGTATACCTGTCATGTATTGACAGCTACTCATGTAGGGTAATAAATAATGGAAATGGCAGGTGAGCGTGTGCATGTGTGGGGGTAGCAGGGTGTGTGTAAATGCATGTGTGACAGAACAGATACATAGCAAGGGTCATAAGGCAAACCCACATCCATACGTATCACAAAGGATGAAGAACTAAGAGTAATGCTACTCAACACCAGAAGTCTAGACCTCAAGATACACGCACTCAAAACTCTACTTAGCATTATGGACATCGATATCTGTGCAGTAACAGAAACCTGTTTCAGGTTTCCCAGGAGCACACCAGCACTACCAAGTTATACCTGTTACCATTCTTGTCGGCCCCAACACTTGGACCAAACAACAAAAGGAGGGGGAGTATCAATATTTATCAAAGATTCCCACACCTCCACATTGGTAGCAAAGTACCACATAGGTGTTAAGCCATTAAGTACAGAAGAAGTAATTGGAGACCTGGGGAACACACTTGATAGCAATTTGTCATTTGTCAACCACGTGGCCAAAGTGGATTGAAAGACATGTTATATAGTCCAGCTAATCATGAAGGGATTCACATGTACAGCAGGGGAGGTCATCGTGCCTCTTTACTCATCCATCATCAGGCCTATAATTGAGTACAATTAGGGTGTACCTAACCAGACACCTACAGCAACTGGAAAAACCCCAACAGTACCTCATCAAGAGGATCAAAGGGCTCAAACAGATGCCATATGCTGCCCAGTTAAAGAAAATCCAGCTAGACTCAGTGGCATACTGCCTGTTCAGAGGCAATCTGTGCCTGCCATATACAGCCATGTCCAACCCAGAAGTAATGGACATGCTGCACCTCAGGAAATCAAACTCCCATACAGCCACACGCTCAGGAGACCTGAACCTTAGCACTGACATAAATAGGACATGCTGGAGGGACATATTCCTAACCCAGAGGCTCCCTTCACTCTGTAATGAACTCACAGTACAGGTTAGGCAGAGTCCCTCATTGACTCTCTTCCATAGGAATCTGGATGAGTGGATGGAGATCATAGTTGTATCCCGGGTATCACTTCTATGTCACTGTTAGACAGAGGCACAGTATACTAACCTCGGAAAAGGGCATAGCAACATAAATGTTAATTGGGTGGCAAAAGACAAACACATTCTACTAGGCTTATCAATGCCCTTGGGCAAATAGCCTAGTATGAACCTATGAACCTATGTGTACTGCTATAGTACTTCTGCCATATGTTGCATGTGTGTGTGTTGTGGGGGATGCGCAGGTAATGGCCAGATATTTCTGCACAGGCAACATGTCTGAAACACTCTGGGTGTTCATTCCTACATACTGTATGTGTGTTGCCATCCAACCCTGTGATGTGGACACACATTACTCAGCCTGGGTATACACATCCCAACAACACCACAAGCACAGTACACTACCTTGCTATGTATGTATGTAATTACACAGTTATTCACTAGTTAGGACTGTGATGCTATCCATGCAGCCCACTTGGCCAGTGGAAGCCACAACACACACTGCTGGCCCCTTTGCAAAAGCTTACCACAGACATCCCACATAGTGCATGTAATGTGCACACACATATCTAACCCAGACCGTATGCACACCACTTATTTATCCTGTCCAGTGGACTACAGATACAGGCACATTGTATAACAATAGCAGGAGGCTACTGCAGCACAGGGCAGATTCACATGAAGGCAAGGCATCTGTGGTCAGCAGTGGTAAGATGCTTCACATTCACCAAATGCACAGATATTGGCAACATTGTTGCAGACAGTTTAGGTGCAGGTATCCCCCCCCCCATTCTCCTACACAAGTGGAATTAGTTATCACAGATGACTGTAACCTCCCTATCATTTAACATGTCCAGGTGAGGGCCACCCTCAACATTGCAGAACACACAGCATCACTGTTACAAAATGGTATCCCTGGATGTGTGATACGTTCACCCCTAGAGGACATATCACCACATTACAGACTGATATTAAACCATGGCCATACTACAGGATATGTACCTGAACATGCCATACATACACAGTGGTCCCACACCAATGAGGAGGAACCTGTACTGACCCTGGGAACTGCTGCATCATATGCATAACTGGCCTTGTGTTCTAAGCTATGGAAGTTTTAAGTATGGACGACATGTACAGCAATATTACATATGTATATATATCAGGACTATGTACACACAACCTATCAAATGGACATACCTATAGATAGTAAACTATGATACATTTGGAGGTTTCACAGTAAACACAGTATTAACCTGTTACTTTGCATTACCTGTGTTTGTGTCAGCTGTTGCTGTGTCAGTGGTGCTACTTGCTGTTTGCTGCTGCTGCTGCTGGTTTTGTTGCTGGCTGTCTTTATTTCTTTTTCTTTTCTCTCTCTGTCTCTCTCTCTCTTTCTCTGTTGGTTTTGTGCAATGAATGTATTGCATGTGTGGAGTGTGAGTACTGGATGCTTTTGTAGGTATCTGCATAGGTCCATTTGATGGCCTCTGCACCAATTGTAAGGCAGCATTTGCTAATTGCATGCAGCCAGTTGTGTACTGATTGCATGTCTCACTGTGATTTCAGGACAGTGCTATAAAATGGTATGTGAGATAGGCATTGCCCTTTCAGATTGTAAGGGTGTGGACCATGCTGGTATACTGTCGACAGTCTTCTGTGAGTGTGAAGGTTAGTACGTCTCTCATGCTTCATGCTGTGTTGTAAATTCAGGTTGCTGCATTTCTCTCACCTGTTCCCTGTAGTGAGTGTGTATGCATACTGACACCTACAACTATATTTCATATGTATTGATATATACATACATATATATATATATATATATATATATATATATATATATATATATATGTGTGTGTGTACATATACATACTTTCATATATGTATATTAGCTGACATTATTGGGTACAAGCTAACAATTAGCAGGGCTGTTTCTGTTAACACTAAACTAGTATGGGAATCCAGTAATTGGGACAGTAAAAGTCTGCCTGACATGCTTTGGGTAGTACACATCCTATATTGCCTTTATCTTCATTCCTACTATTACATGTTCTACTTATTTTAGCACTATATTCCTGTATGAGAGTCATGGCTTACTGGTAGGTCATACAGACTAGTGTTACAATGGTCTTGTGGTAGGGCCTACTAGTATGCTTTTATTTTGCTTTCAAATTGAGTACAGGGCCTATCAATCAAAGTGCTGGAGGCACCTTTAAGCAGTTAAAGGGGTTAGTAGGTCTCACAGGAGTCAGGCTGTGTTGCAGATTCTGGTTGCTGCATTTATCTTCACTGTTTCCTGTAGTGAGTGTGTATGGATACTGACACCTACCACTATATTTCATATGTATTAATATATATATATATATATATATATATATATATACATATATATATATATATATATATATAGGTTCATAGGTTCATAGGTTTATACTAGGCTATCTGCCCTAAGGCATTTATAAGCCTAGCCCAAATTATTGTGGCTTCGCCACCTTATATGAAAAAATACTGTGCCCATTAGTTTGTTGTGCCTCTGTCCAGCAGTGACCCAGAGATGATTCCCGGGGTAAACCTACGATCTCCCATCCACAGGTCTAGATTTCTCTTGAACAGAGTCAGCGAGGTGCTCTGCCTCACATGGACTGGGATTTTATTCCACAGCATAGGGAGTCTCTGAGTGATAAATCTATCCCTCCAGCACGTCCTATTTATATCCGTGCTAAGGTTTAAATTAAGCTTGCTCTAGTGGTTTTGGTGGATTTGGATTTTTGAGGTGGAGCATGTCCATTAATTCCGGGTTGGACATGGCCTTGTATGTCAGGCACATGTCACCTCTGAGCAGACGGTATCACGACTGAATAGAGCTGGAGTTTCTTCAATCTGGCAGCATATGACAGATTTTGGAGTCCTTATCCTTTTGGTGAGGAACTTTTGGGGCCTCTCCAATTGCTGCAGATGTCGGGTGAGATACATCCCGAATGGGGCATTGTACTCGATCATTGGTCTGATAAGTGAAGAGTACAGGGAACAATGACCTCACTAGATCTGGATGTGAATCCCTTCATGATCAGGTGGGCAATGTAGAAGGTCTTTCTAACCACTTTAGCAATGTGAGTGTCAAAGAAAGGCCACTGTCAACCTGGGTCCCCAAGTCCCTGATAACCTCTTCTGTGCTTAGTGGATTGCCACCTATATGGTAGCTTGGGGTTACCTTGTTTTTTCGAAGGGTATGACTATACATTTTTGGCGTTTAACTTCAGGCCATGGCTCTGGCACCAGCTATCTGTTTCCGTGAGTCCCTTCTGAAGGATATCAGTGTCCGATGCACTTTCCACTATGGCGCCCAGTTTGCAGTCATCTGCAAACTTTGTCAGCCAAAGTCCTCCCATGCTGGCCTGTACTTCTGAGAAGTAGATGCCAAACAATAGGGGCCAAGGACGAGTCCTGTGGGACACCACTTGTGACCCGGCTTGGAGTCTGACACAGCGCCAGCAACTCTAACCCTGTGGGTTCTGTCCTTAAGCCAGTTTGCAACCCATCTTGTGACATATGGGTTTACATTTAAGCTGGTAAGTTTTTCTACAATACCAGTGGGGTATGTGTGCTTCTTTGCAAGGTCAAGGTAGGCTGTATGGACTGCCTTTCCCTCATCAATGGCCTTGGTGACTATTTGAAGAAGTCGACCAAGTTCAAAGGCATGATCTTCCCTTGACAAAGCCAAACTGGGTCGGGTCCAATGTCTGCAAGTCCCTATATCTTTGTTTATGAGCTCCATTATGATCCTCTCCATAGCTTTGCAGACTAGACTTGTTAAGCTTATGGGCGTAATTACCAGGGTCCGTGAGGCGCCACCTTTGTGGAGTGGGACCACAGTTGCCCGTCACGCCACTCCTTGGGCACGTATCCTGTGGTAAGGCTGAGATTAAACAGCTGCCTTATGTGCGGGTTTAATTCCTCATTTAGCTCGTGTAGCACACAGCCGGGGGACACCATCCGGTCCCATTGATGCTGTGTTTTTAGCTTTAGAGAGCAGCTTTCACCTGCGCATTTGAGATGTCCGGGGAGGCTACACTTTCGGCTGGGATAGTTATCTCTCCTTTAGGGGAGGGGGGTGAAGTTTGCACTGAACCTGTCTGCCAGTATGTTGGCAATGTCTGTGGGTTCAGTGATTTTTGTATCATTTTGGACTAATTCTGAGCATATCTGTGAGTTTCCACCCAGGTTCCTAACATAGCTGAAAAAGGCCTTATGATTGTCCTTTGAATCCATGGCAATTTTCTCTCAAAATTGGCCTTAGTTGATTTTATGAGTGCTCGTAATTTTTACTAATAATGATCAGGGTGACTTCCCTTTTATGGATTTTGTTCTATCATGTAATAGCTTTCTCCTCTTATTGTAAAGTTTGTTAATGGCTGGGGTCCACCAGACTGGACGTTTGCCCTTTGTGGAAAGAGTCTTGGTTTTATTTGGGATTGCCTGATCCATGCAGTCCTGGAGGTGTTCATAGAAGGCATTTGTAAGGGCTTCATGGCAGGTTGTGGTTTCCTCTGACTCAGGGGCCTTGAAGGATACCACACCAGTCTTAAGTAGTGTGAAGTTTGCTTTAGAGAAGTTCTTCACTATGGTCTTTTTTGTTTGGGTGGGGGGGGGAAGGTGGATTTCCAGTGAGATTAGTTTATGATCAGATCTCACCAATGAGGGATATACTTCCGGTGTGGAGCATTTTGTCCCCATGTTTGTGACAATGAGATCTAGTATATTTTCTCCTCTCGTGGGAACAGTGACTAGCTGTTCCATGGCATTTGAATTTATGAACTCCAGGAACCGTTGGGCTAGAAAGTTAGGGCTTGAGTAATGTTCCCAGTCTATATTCGGGTAGTTGAAGTCACCCAATATGATGGTGTTTGGAGATACATTTATACCCTCCAGTGTCTTCAGGAAGGCTGTGTGGGGTTCCTGAGTTTGAGAGGGTGGCCTGTAGCATGCTACAATTTGTAGAGCAGGTTTGCCTATTGTTAGTTGCACCTGGATGGTTTCCGAAGCTTCATGCGTTGCCACCAACCTGGAGGTGTGAGTATCCTTTATGAATATGGATACACCCCTTCCTTTTGTGGAGTGGTCCGGGTTTTGGGGCGAACGCATGATATGAGGTAAAACCTAATAGTGCGGGGTGCACTCAGGAGCCTTGAACCAGGTTTCAGTTACAGCACAGACATCGATGTTCTCCATACTGAGAAGGGCCTCGAGTGCGTGCATTTTGAGATTTAGACTTCTGGCATTGAGCAGCATTACCCTCAATTTCTTCCCATTTTGTTTTCTAGGGTGGTAGGTTTAGAATTTGAGCCTTGCCTAAAAAGGCACTATGGGGGTGGCAAGAGCCTTAGCCAATATCCGGAATCCCAGGGTGACAGGTGCAAGCCGTCCCTTGCTTGAAGCAGCGTGGCTTGTCAAGCATGTCATCCCAGGCAGACAGACACTGGATCCCCTTTGAATGACACCAGACATTAAGCCAATTGTTAAAGCTGATCATCTTGTCTCTATATTGTGGCATCATTCTTGGTGAAGGAAGGATACTGCTCAGGGTTAGGGTCATACCTGCCTGGGCTACATAATCAGAGAGCTCCTCTATGTCTCTTTCATGCAGTCCAGGGAGAGTGCGTCTCAGGTCGTTCACACCAGCATGGACAATGACTGTGTCATATTTGTACTTGCTGTGGGTGACCAGTGCTTGTGTTATGTGGCGGATTCTAGCCCGATAGGCAGCTTACTGTGACCCTCTCCTTGTTCAGCCTGGTGAGTGGGGCGTCAGTGTGTCTGACTATGGAGTCACCTATGACAAGTATGTTTGGTGTTGTATTTGGCCTTAAGGGCTGTGACTGCTTTGCACACTGCTTTTGTGGTTTATGTGTTGCTTTTGGGGTGTCTTGAGGTAGCAGTTGTTTGGGTGTCTGCTTTGGAGGCCTCTGCTGTTTAGGTAAATTTTTACTCAGAGCCTCCGAGTATGTCTTTGTGTGTTTATGTGTTTGATTCAGTGGAGTGGTAGCATTATGTGAGGCTGGTTTTGTGGTGTGTGTAGTTGCCTTCTCCTCCTGTCTGGTCTTGCCAGTCCTGAGTTGAGAGAGCTCAGCCTCCAGTTTGGCTAAATAGCTGCATCTCTCGCAAGTATTTGTGTTATGTGGGAGGAGGAGAGGGTTGTCTGTGTACATGAGGCAGTTATAACATTGCCTCAAGATTCCCAGATTCACCAGCTGGACCGGAGAGGAGATTGACAACTGACCTTTGGACATGCTAGAATAATATTGGGAAATCCTTAATTGAAAACAAGGGCCAGTGGGGAGTGAGGGTGTAGTGCTTTTAATTTTTAGTGCTGACTTATATAATTGCTTTAGTGAGCAAGTGCCAGGTAACTTGAGTGCAATGTGATACAAGTAACTAAATGCAAAAACGACAAACAGTAACTTTCTTTCAAGTGAAACAAGGAAATAAGTACAGTAAGCAATGCAGATATCACTAGTGATCCACAGAAGCTGAGAAGTTAGTATTAGGTGAATTAGCTTCCAGGGAAATAACAAGCAAACAACAAGTATATAAACAAAGCTAGATTCAGTAGGCCTGGATCTAGTCTATGATAGAGCAAACAAGGTGAACCAATTTCAGTAAGATACAGTTCAAATATTCAGGCACTATAAACCTTTAACCAGAAAATTCCCAGCTCAGAAGGGCAGAGTCCAGCCTCTTCTCCCACAAGAGTGCAGTCCACGAACCTTCTTAATGTAAAATAACTGGCCTGAAGCCCAAGTGCCTAAACCAGAACTAATACACTTGGACACTGGGCTCTCAATCAGCAGTTCCCAACTTAGAAGGATGAAAGCTACCTGTCCTGCCACCACAGTGCTTGCCACAAACCTTCCTAATGTAAAACAACTGGTCTGAAGCCCAAGTGCTTAATCCAAAAGACTTGAATGATAGCTACACTTTAATCAAGTTACAACCAAGCAGTAATAAATACCATTGAATACTTTAGAGAATGTCTGGATTAGTGCTCAAGTTACACAAACAAAGCTAGATCCAGCAGGCCCGAATCCAGTCTATGCCACAGCAAACAAGGCGCACCAACTTCAGTAAGAAACAGTTCAGATATGCATGCACTATAAGCCTTTAACCAGAAATTCCCAGCTCAGAAGGGCAGAGTCCAGCCTCTCCTCCCACAAGAGTGCAGACCACGAACCCTCTTAATGTAAAATAACTGGCTTGAAAGCCCAAGTGCTTAAACCAGAATTAATACACTTTTAGAATAACAGACACTGAGCCCTCAATCAGCAGTTCTCAACCTAGAAGGATGTAAGCTACCTGTTCTGCCACAACAGTGCAGACCACAAACCTCTCAGTGCAAAACAACTAACTGGTCCGAAGCCCAAGTGTTTAAACCAAAAGGCTTAGAATGAGTTACACCAAGCAGTAATAAATACAATTGAGTATTTTAAGATGATGCAAAAGTAAAAAAGTAGGTAAAAACACAAGTACAGTAAAAGCAGATGAAATTTTTTTTTTTTTTTTTTTTTTTTTCTGAACAAGTGCTGAGATCAAAGAAACAGATTTGAGTGCTGAAACTAGAAAACTGGCTAGTTACAAGAAAAAAAAAAAACAAGCTAGAAGGCTTCCCTCAAACACAGAAGGGCTTGGGGGCTCAGAAGCCTACAAATAGTCTGTACCACTTAACAAGAAAGGCAGGAAATAAGCTTAATTTTTTTTTTTTCTATTTCCCAGATGCTCTCTTTGTACACAGTAGGAGTGCCTGAAATCAGAATATGATCTCACTGCACTCAGTTGAGTGAGCAAATGAGATGGGCCCAGAGGCAGGCTGAGGGGCGGGCAGTTTCAATGCCACTAAGATTAACACCAAAACAAAAACAGGGCGGGTGGGTGGGAATAACTGAAGAGCAGAATAACCAGTTAAAAATTCCTTCAACACTCCTTCATACACAGTCAGTGGGAATAACTGAAGAGCAGAATAACCAGTTAAAAATTCCTTCAACACTCCTTCATACACAGTTTAAATCAATTTAAATACTGTATTTTTTAAAAGTAAAAGTGCATAAAAAGGTACTTAAATTCTCTTATACGTCCAGTTGAATATAACCAAGTTCTTAGCTTGCCAAGCTGAAGTTTTAAAGCAGGAATTATTTCACATGCACCAGTTTAAATATGCAAGGACAGGAAATCACTGACTGTGGCTACCCCCACACCTGTAATTACTAGCAAATAACAAAATTCAGCCAACACTAGCTTTTAGTTCAAGTTACTGAAGAGCAGAATAACCAGTTAAAAATTCCTTCAACACTCCTTCATACACAGTTTAAATCAATTTAAATACTGTATTTTTTAAAAGTAAAAGTGCATAAAAAGGTACTTAAATTCTCTTATACGTCCAGTTGAATATAACCAAGTTCTTAGCTTGCCAAGCTGAAGTTTTAAAGCAGGAATTATTTCACATGCACCAGTTTAAATATGCAAGGACAGGAAATCACTGACTGTGGCTACCCCACACCTGTAATTACTAGCAAATAACAAAATTCAGCCAACACTAGCTTTTAGTTCAAGTTACTGAAGAGCAGAATAACCAGTTAAAAATTCCTTCAACACTCCTTCATACACAGTTTAAATCAATTTAAATACTGTATTTTTTAAAAGTAAAAGTGCATAAAAAGGTACTTAAATTCTCTTATACGTCCAGTTGAATATAACCAAGTTCTTAGCTTGATACTTTCATATATGTACGTTACCTTACATTATTATGTACAAGCTAACAATTAGCAGGGCTGTTTCTGTTAACACTAAACTAGTATGGGAATCTAGTAATTCAGGCATTAAACATCTACCTGACATGCTTTGGGTAGTACACATCCTATATTGCCTTTATATTGATTCCTACTTTTACATGTTATATTTATTTTAGCACTATATTCTTATATGAGAGTCATGGCTTAGTGGTAGGTCATACAGACTACTGTGATAGAGGTCTTGGGTTCGAGACTGACAGTAGGAATTTATTTTTTCTTTCGGAATGAGTACAGGACCTGTCAATCAAAAGTGCCAAAGGCACTTTTAAGCACTTAAAACCAGGTCTGTGCTCGTTTGCGCGGAGCTCACGCATGCACACTGGCGGTGAGCTCTGCGCACACAAGCGCACACCCGCACTATTTTCTTTGAAAGAAAAGAAAAAGGGGTGAAAGGAAAGTGGTGAAAAAGGGGTCACAAAGAGGGTAAAACAGTAGGGAAACAAGCTTGGAATTTGCAGGAAGGATGTAGGTGAGGCCCATAGCTGCCCATGTCTTTCTCAGCAACAGCTGTGCATTTGTATGCAATTTGGTGTGACATTTGGAACCTTCCACCCCTGAGAGAGGTGTCCGGACAACATTAATACCTGTTGTACAGCCAATTGTAATTAACAGTTTCGATGCCCAGCGGACATGTGTGCAACATGGACAGCTATGTATGGGGCGTAATTTTTTTGTGGGTACAGAGTGCCCTCTTTTTTTTTTTATCAGGTGAGAGTGGTACGTCAGGTGAGGTAGTCGGTATAGCTGAGGAGGTAGGTTGGGTAGTTAACAGACAAGACAGACAAGACGCATACAGGGGCGGTGTATGACACATGTGGGGGGTTACACAATTGACGGGGATGGAGGTTGGGATATCCAGGGCACATGAGCCCACAGATGGCAACAGTGGAACTGATATCCCCACCCATAGGCAGTTGCCACTGTTCCTTCACAGCCCAGGACGGGGCTGTGCTGGGGGCTGTGCAGGCGGGACAACGGGCATGCCTGTAAGCTGTGCCACCCAGGCCTCAAGCTAGCATAGGGGCCCAAGAACAGAGTCTTGGATCTCCCTTCCCACCACAGACCGGACACCTTGGAGGGTGAGTGGATGAGCTCGTCCGGCCATGCTTGCAGAGGGGGGGACGGGCCCCATCCCCTGCAGCGCTTCCACCCGAAGGTGGCACAGGGCCACCGGAGGAGGGTCCAGCCTGGGCACTAGTGCCAGGTGCAGTTGCCAGCTAAGGTGTGAGAGGTGGGTCCGCTGGGACCTGCCTTCCCAAGCGTTCTAGGTTTGTGAGTATGTTATGTTAGTTTGGGTTAGTGGCATATTATTCCATTCAAATTAGTTGTAACAGCATGCATTGGTATTCCCATAAACAAACACCCAGATATTAACATCATTGAACAACGGGCATATCAATATCACATGCATTATTTGAATGGAAATACACAATCAAACAACATGCAGGGTTGATTAATGGCAACAGGCCATGAGGTTTGCAGGTATGAACAGGGCACATGCAACAACAGACATGCATATATTTTTGAAACAGGACAAATGTCCATGGTTAATGAAATGTTCACATACCAATATTTAGTGAGTGTTTTAATTTGCAATTATAGGGTGGGGTGGAGAAAGAAAATGATGACACATTCATAAATTATACATTGATATACATTTGTAATAGAAACACAATTAACTTGTGGGTGATAGTTTCAAAATGATTTTTAATTGTCTGTCATGCTAGACCTGTTACAGATACATCACTATCCTAGTTATTTTGAATTTGATCAGATTCATCATCCTGCTACACTTTGATGACAAAGCAGGGGACAACTATGGATGTTTAGTATGTCAGACAATCATTCATTCTATCTGCAAATTGTTGACTGTCATCACCATATACAGATTTTTGGCCTGAACATTCAAGATTCAGACACACTGAAATCAGTTTGGGATGTTAAGTTTTAATTCCCACATGCATTTAGTTCTGTAGAACCACACTGAAGCCTATATATTCAGGAGTTATTACTACTTTATTCATTGATACATGACCCTTTCTGTCACTCTCACACATCCTGCAATTTCACAGTTCAGGTTGGTACTTTTAGGCTTTGTTCACATATTAGACCTGTGGTGATTCCAACACTTTCCAGCAGCCTCACTTCTGTCATGATTCAGCATTTCAACAGGGGATATATCTCACATGTGATTACCTCAGATTCTGAAGCTGTACTCTTGAGACTACTGCAGGTTATACTACATTTAATTAATGGTGGGACATCTGTATTACAGCACTATTTATTTCTATCAATTATATTTCCAGTTACACTTGCATACTGATGAACTTGTTGCAGCCATACCTGCAGACTTTCACTTGTTGCTTGCACATGATATTACTTTTAATCAATACACTGCAGTGTTCTGCTACATGCTACACTATAATATTTATTTACAAGTATTAGGTGGGGTTACTAACCTGCATGGTGGCGCAGCCGCGCCAGCCTGTGGTCATATGCCCGTCGATTCATAGAGCAGACACCTGCAGCTGTAATACAAAACGAGTAATATTGGACTACACATCTCCATGGTATCAGCTAGTTGAATTCCTTACATACATAAGTAAAATGTAACTTACTCAGTAGTGGGGCGTTGGGCATATCCCGGGCCTCCTGGATCCATTGGGTCAACTGGTCTTGTTTACGTCGCTTCAGGTCCGCATGGTGGTGATGGACCTGCTCACCAGTACGTGGAATCCCAGTAGCACAAGTGAGATCATGAGCCAACTGGTCCCATGCCTCCGCCCTATACGCTCCCCATGAGACCTGGCCCTGCATGAGTTGGGCCTCATGATGGTGAACTAGGAGCCAGACCATGTATCTGGACTCCTCAACGCCCCACCGCTGTGCTCAAAAGTAACGTCCCTCACCTACTCCACTCATTCTGCCTGCAGGTGTATTCTACAATCGTTTATGCTGTGTATTCCCGCCTATGGGGCTTATATATGCCGATTTTCCCATACATTACTCTGATTGGCCATTTTGGAATTGTATCTACTTCACAGAAACTGCTTTCTCATGCTCCATTTTGGATTATATCCTATATATATATATATATATATATATATATATATATATATATATATATATATATATATATATATATATATATATATATATATATATATATATATATATATATATATGCTATTTCTGCATTTCTAAGTACTGCTGTCATGGCTTAGTAGTTTAGTCCCTTGACTCTAGTGCATGGTATCCTGGGTTCAAATCTGACCACTGATTTTTAATTTTCATGACTGTCTAGAAATGAGTTGAGGACCTGTCAATCAAACACGCCAAAAGCACTTTTAAGCACTTAAAACCAGGTTTGCGCTTGTTTGCGCGGAGCTAACGCATGCGCACCGTCGGTTAGCTTGTGGGCGCGATGCGCACCTCCGCGCAAATGGTGTGCGCTGGATAAACCTTAATTGGCTAGTAACACACATGTTCAGCTGATCACAGCTAGTTGCACACAGTTTGAGCCTGTTAAACTGGTGCTTAGCTACGGGCAAGCAATTTGCAGCCTTTGAAACACTACTCAGCTATGGGCACTCTGTCTCACAGCAGCTTAGCTATCACTACATTTCAAAATAATTTTATTATTGTATTACTTGAAATATATGCTCCATTTCATTCCATTTTACAAAAGGAAATACTTTTACATTTGTACAATACTGTCAGGGGCCTTTTTAGTGCTTATTTACAAAAAAAAAAAAAAAAGGTTGTTGTGTGGGCTTGAACCTTGCCTGCCTGCTCTTAAACCGACAACTCTACCGCTATGCTATTACTTCTTGGCTAACTTTGCATATTTAGTTCTTATATCCTTTTCCACTGATTGCTAACTGCAGTTGCACTAGTAGCACACCCGTGCCCACGAGCGCACACAGTAGCAAACATTTACGGGGTTTAAAAAAAATAAAACAGCTTTTATTTTCATTTTATAACATCTGTTCACTTTTTACATTGCTGGTCTGTGGGGGCATGTGTTCTGTAGTGTGTTTATTTACATTTCCATGGCCTCTCTCGTGGCTGTTTACTTTCAGCCATTCTAGACTTCCGGGGGTGTGTCCGCTTGCAGGGCTTGGCCTACGGACACGCCCCCTACTGTCTTACATGGACCGTGTAAGAGTTACGGTGTGATTCAGCATGCCTCATGCACCTCATGCTATATGCATGACATGCTGACATCACACCGTTTAACTGCAGCCTCCGTGTAAGAGTTATAACTCTTACACGGAGGCTTCCTGAATCTGGCCCATTATGTATTTGCATGTGCAAGTGTTTTGAGCCTGTAGCCAGCTTATGTGTAAAAAAAATTCTTTATTGTCCACTGGAATCACTGAATGGTTGAAAAGTGTATTCCCTGCGTGCAGAAAAAACAAGATTTAGAAGTTTTTTATCTGGTTCAGTTATATGTTGATTATCTGAACAATTTGATTACCCAAACTACCCTAGGTCCCAATTAGTTCAGATAATCGACTCTGTACTGTACATATAAATGAATGTGTTTAATATCATGTATTATTAGTTTCAAAACACACATTTCACTGGTTTATGTTCAAGTATAATGCACATTGTATCTTAAAGTTAAATTGTATGAAAGGAAATAAAGTATAGGGAAGTGCAGATTTTGAGGAAGTTAAAGTTGAGGAATGAAAGTGCTCAATTCTTTGAATAAATAATATGTTTTAAACGCTTGTGCATTTTTTTCAGCACCAGATTTCAATGTAAGTCATTTTCTGGATGGTTAATTTTCTTATTTACTCCATAGTTCTCACTAGTGTTTGGCGGCATTTTGTTTGTGGTACAGAAGATTAATGTTTCCCAACCATTTGTTGTATTAGGGCATTTATACATACCTCCATATGATGAATGGCTGTATATAAATTTGAAATGTTTCCTCATAAGGTACTTTGTGAGTATTGGCGACAGCACTAAAGGAACAGACAGCACATAGTAATTCTGAGCATATACCTGTATTAGTGTGAACATATACTAGTATTACTGTTAAGGGTGGTATAATCAGGATACATTACTCAAATATTTATGTATGTTTTCACTGGTGCAGCTCCACAAATAATCACATGCAGCATTGTACCATGACATCCCACTTTTCTCAGTCACACAAGGGCTCACAAATAGTGCATCATGCAGAAATTACTTTACCAGAAGAGGGAATCACCTCACAATGCCATTTTCTTGTGGACAGGGTAAACTTCTGGAGGAGGACACAACAGCACCTTTCTATCAATGTGAAGAGCTTCCACGGCATCTAATAGTTCTTGTCTTTCTGTCAACTCAGACTCAGGCTCACATGCTAGCACTGATCTATGAGGTCATCACTGACTCTGTCAAATTACATGTAAAGTCTATGTTATCCACTGAATTACCAGCTGGATAGCAAACAGATCCCATCTTGTGAAAGTAGCCGGTACTCATTCTGAGCATACAATTGTAAGTAGTGAGGTATCACAGGGATCAGTGGTAGGCCCTCCCCTGTTTGGCATTTATTTTGCAGATATCCAGTCCAATATCTCAGAAGGGTAGTTGACTAGGTTTGTTGATACCTACAAGTTGGGCACTCTTATCTCCTCATCTGTTAATACTAAACATCTGCAACAAGGACTGAAATATACACTTATATGGTGTACTGAATATGATCTCAAGTTAAATGCACAAAAAGTATAGTGTAGCAGCATTCAGCACAAAAAATGTTCCCACCTCATATACTATACATAGTATACTTCAGATAGACACAAGCAGCAAGCTCCTGTGTAATTATGGGGATAGCTCTCTCATATGATCATAATTTTCCCACTGCAGTCAGGAAATCCTTCTATTTGGCACAGTTAATTTCCAAGAGAATAACTTCAAAATCCATAGAAGTCATCCTAACACTGTACACTTCCCTTATCAGACCCATAATTGAATACAGTAAATCAAAGAATATTGCTTAGTCAGAAAGGTCCCAAAGATTTCTTACCATTAAAATTAAAGTCCTTAAATCTTTCAACTAGCCCAATAGATTGTCAGAACTCTCCTTGTATGCAATAGCATACAAGCTGATCCAAGATGACTTGTATCTCATTTTTTGAGTAATGAAAGACTCAGCCTTATTTGAGGGCCTGCTTCTTTGTAAAACAAATGGAGCTACAAATACCTGCAGTTTGTGTATTTCGGCTTTTCCCGGTTAGGGGGTCGCCACAGCGGAACTCTGGTCTGCTAATGATTGGCAGTAGATTTTTTACGTGCCAAGTTTGCCAGCCCTGACGCACAACCTTCAATGAAGGTATGCCCATTCACGCATGTCTCCACACAGAAGATGCTCTAGCTGTGAATCGAACGGCACAACGTCTTGCTGTGAGGCGACAACGCTATTGCAGCACTAAAAATACCTGCAGTAAGGTCCTAAATCTTCACCAACAAATAAGTCCCACTGGAGTGATACATTTCTAGCCTGTGGAATAAGTTACCAGTACAGGTTAAATGTAGTACTATTAGCTTTAAGGAAAGTCTTGATGACTGGAAGGGGAGACACAAATGTACACCCGATTGTTGTGTACAGCCCTGCTCGCATTTGGGAGGTGAGTAATATTAAGTGCTTGAAAAGGGATGCAGAAACTTTTAAGACAGTTTTTTAATGGGAAAACCACAGGAAAGTATACCATTTGAAAGAAGGCATGCATATGGTTAGGCATCTTATGGGCTTCATGATTGCTTGCATAGTATTTCGCCTGTTTTCTTGTTAGGGGACATTGTATAGGACACATTTCAGATTCGACATATGCTCCATTACTGTAAAAAATACCTCAACAACCAACAAAACAAAGAAATGGCAAAAAGAAGTAGAGTAAGTAACAAGCTACCTATATTGTAAGAGACAACAACTGCACTTATATGCATACTGGAAAACGTCACCATAAAGTGACACGTTATGTAAGGAAAAGGCATTTGTGACTGCAGTAGTACTGAGATTTTCATTGCCACATGAGCGCACCTTCAATACCACAACAATGCAGTTATTCAGAACGTATCAGTGCAGTACCTCACATCTTCTGCTGCTCCCCAACACACACTGCTATAGCTAGTACTTCTGCTCCTGACCACTAGACATTGCTTAAAAAATTATATCTAATGTCACATGAGCAACACAGCTGTGCATGGTATGTGTAGAAATGTCTGATGTACAGTGTCAGTTGACCATGCAATAGTAGGCAGATAACACCTGATGCACCAGGTATTATCTTTGTAACTTTACACTGTCATGAGGAACATCAGTGGCCCATATTTGTGGACTAGATACCACAACTTCACCTGTGCTGCTGTGTGCCATGCATGAGATTGCCAGAAGGGGTATATGAGGTTAAGGTTGGTGAGTCTTTACAACCTATGTTACTGTATAAACAAATAGCTATGAGAACAAAAATTATTTAGTGTGCACCTACCAATTAAGTGACCACGAGGAATCCTACCATGCAAGAAATAGTGGTACAGTGAACTTGTATGCCATATGTAGGAATCATGAGTAGTAACAGGATGCTGGGCTAATACATTGGTGATACAGTCATGTGCATCATATAGTGTCTGCCAGTTGACAGTATTTTTAACCATTCCTATAACAGTACCGCTCACCCTGTGGTCTAGATGTTTCTCTAATAGCCACATTGGTGCAATCAGTCTCACAAACCACCCCAGAAAAATGCAGCAGTCCACTGAAGGCATACATAATACAGGCTTGGTCCTGTAATGACCTTGGGGAAATAAATATGCTTACTCACTCAGCATAGTTCCCAGTCTTTTCCTGAAAGGTCCCCATGGCAAATATAGTGAGGGCTTGACATACCCTGGTATCCCCAGGAATAGGAATACCATGGATTCCTCTAGTTCTAATGTATGACCCGTAAAAGTTCATTCAAGCCCTTATGATCCCCTTGACTATTCTGAATTTGTCAAGCAATTCTTGTGGCCCAGAGTTGAGATCACAGGTTGACTAGTGGGTAGGATTTGGACCTCTTACTTCTGCAGCCTGGGTTCAATTCCCAGTCAAGGAAAACTCAATGCATTTTGCCAGGATGGGGCTGACATAATGGTTAAGGTCCTTACCTTACACATACATAATTCAGAGTTTGATTCTGATGCCTGGTTATTTTCTAGATAATCTAGTATTTGCCTATGAACCTATGAGATGAGTTATTCTCTACCTGTAGCTCCTCCTAAGCCACTGAGCACCACTCAGCAGAGTGGGTCGCAGTGTGACAGAAACATGCAGCTTGCAGCAGGATACAGTGACATTATCAGCAAAACCAAGCATCTTCTATGATTTAAAACTGACTCGAGATTCATATTTTATAACACAAGTATGCATCACAAACTTGAATAGCAAATTGTTACTCTGAAATGGAAAAGGTGGGCTTTGTCCCGACTGAGTGAAAAACAGCAACCGTAATCCCCTTGCACCAGACCCCAGGAACTATAGATCCATAAGCCTAATCAGCCTTATCTGCAAGGCCATTGAGAGAATAATCATGGATCTTATCAACAAGGATATAGCTGACCTTCAAATTCTTGACCTGACCCAGTTTGACTTTGTTAGGAGCAGATCTTGTTTGTTAAATCTGGTGAACTTCTTCAAAAATGTCACCAAGGCCCTCGATGAAGGAAAAACAGTTTGCACTGCCTATCTTGACCAAGCCAAGGCCTTTGACACAATCCCTCACTCAGCCATCATTGAGAAACTCACCCAGCTGTGGATTAACCCATATGTTACTAGATGGGTTACCAGCTGGCTTGCAAATAGAACACATACAGTCAAAATTGTGGAATGCAACAATACTAGCAGCCTTGTTATCAGTGGTGTTATCATTAGAGTGCTAGGCACCCTACTGTTTTCTATCTGTTTTTCAGATGTCTAGGTGAAAATAGATAGCCTATGGCTTACCTTGTATGCTGATGACTGCAAACTGGGTGCAATCATCAAATCCCCCAAAGATGTCAACATACTAAAAAAAATGGGCTTACACAGACAAATAATTGGTGAAAAAGCTACAATCTTAAACTAAATGCAATAAAATAATGCATTATTATCCCCTTCAGCAGAGGAGAAACCCCTGCTAATTACAACATTAATAACAGCTCTCTAAGTTGTGAGAGATTTAGGAACGCAAGTCGACAGCAGCCTTAATTTTGATCATCAGGTGTGCACAGTAGTAAGAAAGGCCTTCTATGTTGCACTCCTCATAAGCAAGGGTATAGCATCCAAAGCTAAGGAGGTTATAACTCCCCTGTACTTTGCACTCATTAGACCAATAACAGAGTACAATGCTCCCTTCTGTTTGTACCTCACCAGATATCTGCAACAACTGGAGAGACCTCAGAGGTTTCTCACCAAGAAAATTCAGGGCCTATACTCAGTATCTCATAGACTGCCTGGCCAACAAAGCAGTCTCAGACTCTACCTTGATGAAGCTGCTGCACAACCAGAAATCCAGTGGGACAAGACTCACTCACTCTAGGGATCTTAACCTAGCCTGTGATATTAACAGGGCATGCTGGATAGACAAATATGCTTCCCAGAGGTTGGCACTCCTCTTTAACAAACTCCCAGTTCATTTAAAACAGAGCACAACCTGGACAATTGCATGGGAAACCATATATTTACACTGGGGGGGTTTCACAAATGTCCCTCTTAGACAGGGACAGCCAGTGCTGATCTTAGATTCACATGCAAACATAGACTATATAGCTTGGTCCATAAGGGAATAAGGCTATAACATAGCTGGGCTAGTTGAGGCCTTATGGCCAATAGCCTAGTAACCTGCTATGATCCTATGATCTTCCTTCTATACTCATACAAAATTCCTTACCTCTAACATTGTCCTTTCACAATGACAGCATATTGTACAACTAATACTTTTACATGAACTTTAGCATTTGTAATATCTACATATTGTTACATTAGTCTATGTACGGACTCATTACATAGCATTTAGCAGTGTACATAATTAAATTCTGAGCCACTTTCCACATAAATGGATGTAACAATCCTTTTCATCATAAACTGGATTCATTTTCCAAATAAACAAGCTTCCTGCATGAAGGAGAAGCAACAATCATTTCATCATAAATTGAATTAGTTTTCCAAATAAACTAGAAGCATGTAATGTAATGTAGTCTGTCAGCACACAGATAAACAAAATTTCTAACCTGTTGCTTCATGATACCTTAACATTGAAAAAATATACATGGTAGTGTTTCCTTTACCAAACTATCATAAATCATACATTCCAGAACGTGTATTCAAAATAGTCAGTGCAACTGCAAATGCACTGACACAAATACATAGAAAGCCCTATGCATAGGCGCTGATACAATCATAAAAGTAAAAGAAAAATACTTGTATTGACTTGGGACTTGATCCCAAGGCCTCTAGCAATACTATGCTGGTATTACTGCCACTGGGCCATCATGATGCTCGTTTTTTTTTTCGAGGTTTTTATGGTCTCCTAGGAAATATGTAGCTATTGTTTTCATTTCATTTCTATGATTCCAACAGTGCCTAAGCAGAGTGATTTCTGTGTATTCTTGGTTTGTGTGTGTGTGTGTGTGTGTGTGTGTGTGTGTGTGTGTGTGTGTGTGTGTGTGTGTGTGTGTGTGCTTGCATTTCTTTGCAGATCTCTATGCCCTTTCAGAATGTGTACACTACCAAAGGCATTCTTTTGTGTCCTGTTAGGTTGAGGCACTCTAGCCTGAAATTTTCCTGTCATATCCTTTGCAGGGTTTGACCCCCCCTCACACACTCACATCGCTCTGTGAAAGAGTCTTGTACCATGCTGTCTTGTGTGGTGACTGTCCAAATGGCCAGTACTAATAATCCTGTCTACAGACAGTCTCCCTATAGGACTGCAGACTGTTATTACTACTTCTCTACATTGCTTGCTGTTTACAAAAATACAGCCATGCTTTTTCATGCTAAAACAGAGCCTGTAACATGGCTGTTATGCAAGTGAAATAATTTAGTGTTCTCATCTGTGAATCATGCTAGTATTGTGATGTGATAGTACCTATTTTTTGTGCTTTGAGGCCTGTTTCTGCTCATACATGGGCTGAGGGGTCACATAGATGGTGCACACCTAAGAAACCTGGCCACTTCACTTACAGTTTCAATTTCACTAATCCCCCTGGTCATCTCGCTATCCCACTGCCTGTCAAGCCCATTCATGGGCTTTGAGGTAACACAGTGTATGCAAGCAAATGGATCCTGGTCATGTTAGAGTTATCCTGCATTATACAAATAACCACATGGATTGCACTGCTATTAATAGTCATCATGCTACTATGCTGTCCATCAAAAAGCATTATGCAGCCTTTTTGGTGTCTATGATGTGTGAACCTGCTCCCTAGTTATCATTTTAGCTCCTGGATTTCACCTGACCTAGCAAGTGGATATGTCATCAGCAGCATCAGACTCTGGCATGGCCCCATCTGCTGCACTGGTCAGTACAAGATCTTTTAACATGTTCTGCACAGGGATCATCAGGAGTGCTTGCTGGGGACTATAAGCTCTTTATAAAAAGTGAATTCCTGCCACCAGCTTGCCCAGTTATTGAATGATGCCACTGGCATCACACACTCTGGTGAGCAGTTCCAGCATAAGTATAGTGACTTTAAGACCTGCCTCATCTTGTGACTAAATGGATAACTATGAGTTCCTCAAAGATGACCCCACATGGATCACTATGTGCTTCTCAAAGATGACCCCATATGAATCACTATGAGCCTCTCAAAGATGACCCCACATCACAACATGTCAATGCCAAGACATTCAGCACTCTCTCTGTGAAACCAGTGCAACGTGTCCCTACTCCAAGTAGCTGACACACACACACTGTGAGATTTGATTTTCACATACATACATACACACACACACACACACACACACACACACACACACACACACACACACACACACACACCACACACCTGGGAAAGGCTGGCACACATTTACTAGCTATGCCCCCTTTTTCCAGACTATAAGGTAGTTACACTGTCATGAGCACCGCAAAGCCAGCTGCTCTAAGGATCTTACAAGGGTACCCAATTAAACTGAGTGCAATGAATATTAATACAAATAATAGTGTCTAACCAATGCAGTAAGGTGTCCAGGAGAGGCCACAGTGTCACCAAATAGATATAAATCCTCTCAGAGTTTAAAATATTCTCTAAAGGACCATCCACAATAAAACGTTTAAATATATTTAATAATAAATAATAAAAGAACTTGAAAATACCAAGTATCTATTTACAATAAACACTAGAGTTTGAATCACAGGAAGTATTAAAAATAACACAGGTGGACAGGTTCACACAGTTACAGAAAAGCAATACTTAACTAATCTCTCTATATTTTCCTGACTAATCTAAAGAATTATTATTCCCTGGTTACTTACTAGAGCAAGGCAAGATAAAGCAGGTGATAGATCCTTCTTTGTCAGGTTACAAAAACAGAGTGCCCTGAGACTTCAGTCTCACCTAGTATTAAACATTATTTTAGTGATGGATTGCAGAATGACATCACATACATCTGGTCATCTGACTTCTGGTTTCCTTGCCCCCCCCTCCCCCCCCTTGGTTAGAAGCTGTCAGGCTTTAGAACTTGTGTCAATAATACACACACAGAGCATTGCTAAGATCTGCTGCAGCTCCTGGATATCATAAAACAATTTTAAACACCGCCCTTCCAGAGTAGCAATTATTTCACTCCAATGACAATGCAGGAAGCTTCCTAGTACATACTTTTTGTCTCTGGCTACACTGAGAACTGTAAGATACAATCTTTATGACCAAAATTAAGTAATTTAATTTGTTACTATTTTCCAAAGTCAGGTGGATTAAGACTAACCTCTTCACTTCTAGTATCCTCTGTTACAATATATACATTTCAACGGTTACAATAAATACATGTACATTTCTTCCTCTATCCAGCAGGATACACTTTTGTTACATTTTTAACACAAGTGACTTTACAAATGCATTTTTTAACATAAGCATCTGTACAAATCAGTTTGATATAAAAATGGCATGTAATTTTTTACAAAATTCCAGCTAGCTGTGCTGGCATATGTTGCACATACACTGTCCTACTTCTCCTGGCATAGCTGGGAATAGATCACATTGTCATAACTGCAATTATTATTCTTATTTTGTATAAGTTCTATTTATTTGAAATACATATAAATGTATATGTTATCTTTTATGTACTCTTTAACTATTTTAGGTATTTAGTAATTCTATCTGCACCTTTAAAATTGTTCTACAAGATGAGTTGTTACGTTTGAATGAACTTTAAGAGAATTCGATTGGGGGTTTTATGTCATGTGATGCATATAAATTTGTTAGATGTAACTGAGTTTTTATATGCACTGATGAAGGGAAGTATCCCCAAAGCATTGCTTGTTTGTTCTGTTTTTTTAATAAATTTATCTGGTGTTGAGAGTCCGGCATTTCTGTTGACATTTTCACAAAAAAGATGTCAGCCAGTATAAATTGATCAGATTATTTGATTATTATTATTTTTATGAAGTGCTACCATGACCATTTCTACCAGTGATAGGAAGAAAGAAGTAAAAGGAGGGCCACCACATATCTATTGCTGCTTCTTATTTTTTCCTCTGAAGTTACCATATCTAACTTAAGCAATATACTTGCATAACTTGTTTTTTCTTTATTCTTTTGCTTTACATTTTGTTTTATTTATATTCTTTTTCTGCTGAATCAGCCAAGGTGCAGGCAGGGGTGATCAGGTGGCCATCACACTCTCAGCTAGCCACATTACTGGTGCTCTGTCCACAGCAGTTCCCAGGCCTGATTGTCTGCAAGGTGATGAAAGACACACTGTAGAAAGTGATTTCTGTTGCAGTTTTCTTGAGTGGGCATAGGCTGTTCATCAGACTGTGGTATGGAAAGGCCCTCCTGTGTCACCCAATGTGAAGTACACTCACTTATGAGGACTGGCTCCATGCCCACAGTGGCAGCTAGGAGTACCTCCTCATGTGGCTGGTAAAATTGCATAGCTGGTCAGCCCCTAACTTCAGACCACCTGAGTCACAACTCACCCATAATAGGCTCAGCGGTGACTGACTTCCTGGTGGGTTCCCTTCTGGGCTGTCTAGAGTAGGCCTTCCTCAGCCCTCCTTTTATTATTTTCACCACCCTTTCATGTCACTCTTCATTCTCTACTTGATGTGCAGTCTTCCCCATCACCAGTTGTCCATCTTCTTTCAGTCTGCATCTTTCCATAGTTGCCCCCAGTAAATGCCAGTATCGCCCATGTCAGTCTTTGCCATTTTTGCATAATTTATTTGCTTGTCTGGCCAATCTCTGTACCCACCCCTTCTCAAAAAAAAAATAGGCACCTGCCCCAAAAAACAAAATAGCCCTCTTTTCTCACCTCATACCATACTATTCTTCCTTTCCCTACTATGCTTTCTTCTGCTTGCTGTGTCTCCTTTTTGATTGCCTATCATCCCATTTATTTCCAATTTATGTAATAAATTCAACTGACATTTTGCTGTGGATCCATTTTATTGGCTCCCATTTATGCTTATATAGTAGCTGTGGGGTGCTTTAACATGCATGTGAGCTTCAGGTTTGCATTCTGGATGTCCCTGGGTCACATAATAACCCTCACAGTTGGTTTAGTTGCATGGTTACTGGAGTTTTTGTGAATGCAGAGATCCATTATGCAGCACGTTTCCCAACTGACCATAATATGTTGGCATTCATGCATACCTAATGTCTACCAGGTCTTGCTGGACTAATATAATCACACTCTTCACTGCAGTGTGGCTGCATTATGCTTCTTTCTGGATACTCCATTTTGTCTTGCATCTTACAGAAGCTCTAACAGTGCAGCATGAATATTCTTTGCCATTTATCTATTAAATGTGCTTAATCTTCTTTCATCCCTCTCTGTGATATAGCTGATTTTTTTTCTAAGAATTATCAACTCAGTAAAACAGTAATTAATGGATACACACTAAAAAAAATTTTAGATACATAATGTAAGAAGCAAAAATTTCTTTGGAACCCTCTAATGTCTAACCAGGGCTTAGACACTAATTAGAGTTGATTCTTGTTACATTTTGTCATCTCATATTCAGCATTGCTTAATCAAAACAATTAAGAACTATGAAAGGTGATGAATTCTCTCCAGAATAAACATTTATGGGCATAAACTGTTCCTCTCCTCTGCAAATTTGAAAACAAATCAAATGAAAGTAATGGGTAATAGAACAATGTTGGTTCTTTTAACACTCCAAATGCAAGTGATTTATTCAGCTAATCGTGTTTGCAATAGGTTTTTAAGCACAAGCAAATCAAATTTCAGATAGTAACGTTTTGTATCATTAATGACCAACATGAAATATTAGCTTTCCTTACAGAGATGAAGTCCTTGGATGGAATATGTCGTGGCTCTCTATAACTATGCACAATAAAGCAGTGTCTAATTGGATAGAGCAGGCGGATTTTCTTAATGTACATGAACGACGTATAAACAGCGGCAGCTGGCAGCATTTTGCTTTCATAGCATTTGCATGTGAATCTTGGCCTGAAGTGATTTAATTTGATTGTCAACAAGATAGCTATGACTCATGGCATTTTTTTAAAAAAAAGTTTAGCCTTTTAAATGTGTACAGCAGCATGCTTGCCATGTGACTGACACTGTGACTCTCTGTTATTCTTGTTAACAAACTGACAAGAATAAACTACAGATATGGGTCAGGAGGTATGCATTTTATAAAAGCTGTGAGTCTGGAAACAAATGCTACTGACATAAGTTCTGCATTATGAATATTAAGGGACTGATTTTAATTCACAGCAGTAGATGACGAAAAAGGTTTCAGTAGCTGTCAGGTGTGCTTTGCATAAGTCTTTGTTAGACTGTATTCTTATGTATTTGCAAAGCAAAAAGCATGAGATACTATTTTTATTTGCTAAATGACTGAGCAGGCAGTACAATAATTTTCCTTGAGCTCCTACTCATAGATTTATGAGGTATGTACGTGGTGTTATAACCAGTAAATGCACTTCCATTGCAAGAGTCATTTTTTTTCCATTTTATTTGAATATGTAAGCCTACTTTTTAAAAAGTGGCTTGAGTATTATAACAGTTACACAACATAGCTTGTTTAGCAAGAGAAGGGAATATAAGTAGACTGTCATGAAAATGTATCAAAACATTCATTGACCTATATGTTACAGTCATGATGAAAGCACTTATGGACAAACAATACTGTGTAGAATTTAGCACAAGCCTACATAAATGAAATGGCTTTCATTCCCATTTACTGTGAAATAAAATCATATTCCAGTCACCATGGGGAAGAAGTAGCAGTGTTTTTTTAAAAGGATTGTATACAGCATTTCTTTTTGTTCCTTTTTGAATAATTTGATATTTTGCATATTTTCAGTTAATTAATATGTGCTGAAAAACATGTGGCCAACAGGCACATAATAGCCTATCTATCACATATATATATATATATATATGTATGTATATGTGTATATATATATATATATATATATATATGTGTGTGTGTGTGTGTGTGTGTGTGTGTGTATGTATATGTATAGATATATATAAATATATATATATATATATATATATATATATATATATATATATATATATATATATATATATATATATATATATATATATATATATATATATATATATATATATATATATATATATATATATATATATATATATATATATATATATATATATATATGTGTGTGTGTGTGTGTACATGTAGCGTATATACTTATATATTGCCTAGAGTTTGGTGCATGGATTTTGACTCTAGCTAACTTCCGTGACTGCAGGTTTAAACTGCTCTTGGAGGGGGATGAGTTCTCTCACTCTTTGTTTTATATATGAGGTCTGTTTAGATCACTGACTTCCAGATGAGACCTATTCTTTGTTATTTCTGTCTGGCTGTGTTACTTAATGCCTTACCCAAATGTAATAAGTCAGGTCTTGTGTCTGATATATTGCACTGCTAAAAATTATAATCAAGACCAGTCTTGATGATAACTGTAGACCTTATTTACTGCCACCTTTCTTCCCACATTTTCACTTCACAAGTTGTTACTATGCATGTATTTCTGGAGACCACTGAGGAGCCTAGTCCAGTTTTCCAGTTGCTGCAAAGCACTGTCTAGACAAGTGAGTTGCTCAAGGTCACATGGTAAGCAAATAAGGCTGAGGTAATCAAACCCTGTACCACAGTAAGCAGATCATTATTAGCTCATAACCTTAACCATTTGTGCTAACTGACATTTATTCAGAACCCCTTACAGGGCAGTATCAGTCATAAGGTTGTTATCTCTTATGGCTCCAGATATAAGCTGTGCCAAGTAGACATTTTGATTAACCAACTCACCTGACTATGTTTAGTATTATCACAGGAGTATATTTCAGATTTTGTTGAACATCATTCTGCGGTTTACCTAAGATATTCCTGTGAGTGTTCATAGGCTCCCCCACTAATGTGGTGCTTGAAAACCATTCTTGAGTGATTTCAAGATTTTAAAGCCTAAGTTAGAGGCAAGTCATGTGAACTTGCTTGATATTTGGCTTAATCAATGGAGAGTTTGACTATACTCAAGTTGTTTTCACTGCAGAAAACAGTCATGGCTGCTTGGTGAAAATGATATTCTAACTTAAGCTGGTCACATCAGGACTGTTCATTTAAAGATGACATGGTTTATTCACTTTCTGGACTTTCCTCTCATTCCCTCCTCCTGATATTTAACTGGTCTCTGATGGGAATTTTAGACATGCTTCTGCTAGGGGTGAATGTATGCCTGCAGCAGACCAGTTCATTGTAGCAGATGGTGTTAGTGACCCAAGTGACTTTCTGACTGTCTATAGCCTGGTACTCACTGAAGATCTGGACCTTACCATTTCAAAATATGCATTTGATAAGGTTACCATGGATGGGGAGCATTGTCTTGGCTGAGTAACATGAGCTATGATGGCTAAGATGTAAGTTTGGAAGTTTAACTTAAACTGAAAGAGGCTTCAACTAAGGACCAGTTAGAAATTTACATAAAAAGACTGAAATATCTGCCACAGTGAATCATCCAATTCCCCCTTTTTAATCATGGACAAGCTGTGCATCCCGGCCTATCCAATGACTGCAGAGCATTAGTCATTAATAGATGCAGTGGCATTGCACAGTTCTTTGCAGAAAATATAGCTGTATGCTCTTTCGCCTTGGTTGTGACCATTCACCAGTTAAGTCGTCCTGAGTTTGACTGTAAAGCATTCTCTTCTATTGAATGTTGGGATAATGACTATGAAGATGTTAAGCATGTGGTTTTAGCTGTTCACTCAATGGACTGCAGACTAGAACCATGCATTTTCTGGCAAGTTAAATACTTTTGATTCCATGAATTCAACCATTCTCCATAATATAAGATTTAAGGATTTTTTGGAATTGCTTTCATCACAGATGGTTAAAATAGATACCAATTACTCCAGTTCTTAAGAAACTTCATTAATCCTAACATACTTAATAGTTTTTGATTCACCTCTAACTCCACGTTTTCATGGAAGGTTATTCACAATATAGTTTATGATTTTAAATCTGAATGTAGTACTCACACCAAGCTTGCTAGGGTTGTAAATAACCACATCATGGTGAGAGGTCAAAGGTTATATTCAGTCTTGGCCCTGATCTCTCAGATCCTCTTCTTATCCTCAGTCAGCCCATTTTTTTAGTCTGAGTGGGAATCCCAGGGGGAGGTGACAGCCCTGTGGCCATTTTGCCCAGTAATCATCAGTGACCTGTGAGAGTCTGGTAGTAGTGAATGTATCAGATTGCTACTCCTGTAGGGTGACCTATCCTGATCCACTCTCTCCTGTGGTGGCTGTTCTGAATGTCACTATATACTGCCTTAAGAGAGGAGCATAGTTCTGCATACTGAACCTTTGTTGGCTTACTTTGCACTTTGCACATGGCTGTATAAGGTGAACATGTAGTACTCTGATGTAGCAAGCCAGAGCCATGTTTCTTCCACAGGATGTGTGAGCAGACAGTTGTTGCTCACTCCCATCCTCCCACAACACCACCTAAACACACCTGAGCTGCTGTTTCACTTTGGGTCACTTGTGACTTAGTCAAGGCCCTATCACTCTAAACCATGGAGCTAGCTGGTCCTACATTATCTCTTAACAGACTTGTTTGCACTCTTGTCCATGAAATTATAACATCTGACTCTTTCATCTTATTCTTTCTCCTCTCATACTGCCACGCTTATCCCCTTATAATCCCTTCCTCTTCATATTCCTTTTTTACTTCCATCTACTGTATCCTTTATTTTATATATTCATCTCATTAAGCCCTTAGATTGCTTCTATCCAACATTTTATAATCATTTTATATACGATAGTTGTCTATACCCAATCTGCAGTAACTGCCAATGTTATGTTTATAGTTTGTATATTTCTTATATTAACTATACCTGAAATTGTTGTATAAGCCTATGTTATGTCATGCTAGAGTGTTTCTCCCTGGGACTCCATGGAAAAGGGGCTCAAGCCCACCCAGACAATCACAGTCAACAAATAATTAATAAAACATTATCATCTTCAAACTTATTGTGGCTTCTTCTTGTACTCCATTCATTTGTATTTTGCCTCTTAGGTCATTCCCAAAAGATGACCTTGGATATTCAATCCACACTGAGATGCATGCTGGTACTGAGGTGCAGAAAGGCTTCACTTTGTCCCTTCCCTTATTCACAGTGCATATAACCACCTCAAGACCAGTCGTGTAAGGCATATAGGGCCAGTATCATCTAGTTGCACCTCTCATTTTCTCAGAACCAGATGAAGGACATTTCATTCTCAGCTGGATCAATGACAGTAAGCTGACGTTTGAATAGGAAAACCCCTCTTCCTTGGAAATGTGCTTCTATGATGTCACTCTGTACAGATGGTGAATATGGCCGACTGGACACATTCCAAATGTAGCTGCTGTAATCAGTCATTTTCAGAACAGCTGAAACATTGTTTTAGTCTCAACTGGTGGCCAAATGGATCGTTATGAGTTTGGCAAATAATGCTTACATGGATTCACAAATAAAATGGCATCCCATACAACATGGTCAGATTATTTGATGAAATAAATGATTATTAATACATTCTTACTTGATCAGTGACAAATGATCCCTGCAGTGAGAGTTTTCAAGCTCACACTAATAAGTCTTTTAGATAAGTTAGACAGCAATCCTCTGGAAAGAAATGTAAGAATATTGAAAATACCAACATGAAAACAGGAAGAATAATACTAGCCCTGCTGGCAAATTCCCTGAAATCAGTAGTAATCTCAACAAGAGATGACATGGTAATATACAGACCAGGCAGGAAGACAGACACCATAAAAAAAAAAAAAAACATTGAGAGAGATCTTGTACAGCTGTCCAGCTGACTCATCCTGACAGTATCCTCAACTCCAGCAAAACAAAATCCATGCTCTTCGGGATAAAACATTAGGGCACAATTACAAATCAGTGGACTGTACTTTGTAATGGCCAAGAACTTTTAGAAACCACCTCCAGCTTCAAATACCTAGGGTTTGGCTAGCTCAAAGACTTATTTTTGTAACTGCATTTCACCAAAGCTAAGTCTGAAACATGTACAGGAAGAAGTATTTTATTTGAATGTACAACATTTTATACTGTTAAAGCCAAACAGGACAGAACAGTATACAGGGCCAGAACTGGTGGCATTTTAGTTAAACTACTTGGAAAATTTTACACATTTTAGATGTTTTGGTAACATTGTATAACAATGTATTTATTTATGTTTGTTTCTTTAAGACACTCTGTGGCATTGCTTCCTTGAAACTTTTAAAAGGGAAGAAGTGGTTAGTTCATTAATTCTGGAAAAGTGCATGTTTGCATTGGTGGGTCAGTGGTAGAATGCTGGCCTACCATACAGAAAGCCAGGGTTCGATTCCCAACCAATACATGACATTTTGACAGTAAGCTCCATAGCGTGTGTGATAGTTAATGGATAAAAGTGCTTAACTAAGTTGAAATAAATTTCTTTGTTTTGTAGTCTATATGATGTCCCACCATGGGACCAGTAATCAAGGAGCCTCAATCCTCACCATTGGCAACAGCAGGGGACATACACTGGGAGGATGACAAGGTGCACAGACAGTATTTCCAGATGCAGCTTTCTGCATCAAGTACAATTTCCCTTAAGAACACACAGAGATCACAGTCAGCCCAGGGTTGGTTTCTCCCTTTTTCTCCAGATCCCCAATAACACTCCCCTGTGGCACATCTATAGAGTTGAGATTTCAGCTGAGTGGCCAAGCCACGACTTCCAGCACCCTCTCTGTCCAACAAGTGCTTTGTGTCCCTGCCAAAGTAGCTGACACACACACACACACTCTTTGAGGTTTGATTTATACACACACACACACACACACACACACACACACACACACACACACACACACACACACACACACACACACACACACATATATATACACACACACCTGGGAAAGGCAGGCACTGGTTTACTAGCTATGCCCCCTTCTGCCCAGACTATAAGGTAGTTTTGACTGCCACCAGCCCACTCCTTATCAGCTACTTTAAGGCCCTTAACAAAAGGTGTCCAATATAACTGTGGAATTTTAATTTTAATACAAATAGTAGTTTGACTAAGAGCAAGGCTATTAGGAGTGGCCCACAGTGTCACTAAATAGATAAGTACTCTCAAAACTTAAATATCTCTAGAAAGATCAGCCACAATGAAAGGTTTAAATATATTTGATAATAAATAATAAAACAACAAGAAAATACTTGGTATATATTCACAGTGACATCAGAGTTCAAAACCATAGGAAATATTTAAAACAATATTGCAGGACAGTCTCAAATAAATAAATAAAAACATCTAAACTATGCTTTACTATATTCCTGACTGAATCTAAGAGAATTACTATACCCTAGTTAACCTACTTTAGTGCAAGGCAGATGTGGTTTATGTTTTCTTATTGTTCTTGTCAGGTCGAAGACAGAATACAGAATGTTGTGTCTCTCTAAGAAACCTCTCAAATTAATATCTCAAATATTACTGCTGGGATAGCATGCAGTTGAAACCCCCACTGCTGGAAGCTAGCAGTATTTAGAATCTACCTAGGAAAATACATACACCTCAGATCTTTGGCAGATGCTTGAAGTCATAAAACAATTACATCCCTCCACATCTCAAGCCTAGTAATTATTTCTCCTTAAAGACAACACAGAGGGCACTTTAGTATAGACATCCTGTCTCTTGCTGTCATAAAGTAATTTAATTTCAGCTATTTTTCTGAAGTTTTGCTGGACTGAAGTTAACCTGCTGTGTTCCAGTTTCCACTGTTAAAATATATCCATTTTAACAGCTACAAATGTGCATGTACATTTCTGTTCTATTCCAGTAGGACACACTGTGGATAAATTTCAAGCACTTTGCAAAAACCTTTCTCAACATATGTCTGTACAAACCAAGTTTGATATATACATGACAGTTTTAATACATTTGGAACACAAGCATCTTATGCAAATCATTTTAATATTCATCAATGACATATAATTATTTACAAAATTCCAGATAACTGGGCTGGCAGTATCCCCCTTTGTCACAGTCCAGATGGTTGTCAACAGTTCTTTTATTGTAAGCTCAAAATAAACTTGCTACTTTTATGTGTATGTAATATCATTCACTTCCAACCCACCCCCCCCACACACACACACTCTCACATAGACACATGCACAGATTTGCAGTTATTGTTAAAAGACTCCTACTCACCCTGCTCGTATATGGAATTCATTTCCTTACTTTGGCATCCATTAAAAAACATCAAACAGCTTATGCATGCTCATCTCAATTGCACTAAAAATGGAGCAATACTGCTCTATACTAAACAAGGATTATTTTTCAGGAATCATACAAAGAAGCATCCTCCTACTTCATCACTCTGTCACAAAAGTGCTACACTTCCACACACACACCTACAGTTTCAGGTCCTGCTCCCAGAACTTCTTACACTGACCAGCAAACTCCACAGCACAGACCAGTGCTTCACAATTTTAACACAATGTATATGGGAGTCTAATTCAAGATATGATCAGCCCCCTTCTTCCCAGAAAAATAATCCTGTTCTAAGAAGCTAAGAGTAAATGCTTTATAACAATAACTGTTACCTGAATCAAGACTACATTTCCTTTTTTCTTCTTGAACATAGTGTCCTGCATCATTTACTTTGACTTTTCTTCACCTAACACTCCTTTGCTGTTCCCTCCTTCCTTCTTTCCTATTCCCACCCCTACACACCCCTATCTTTCTCCTCCCCATCTGTGTACCCATGTATATAAATATATACATATATATATATACATATATATATATATATATATATATATATATATATATATATATTTATGGGTCTACTTGAGTTGGACAAAAGACAACAAGATCAAAATCCGGAATGCCGAGATGAAAACAATGAAACCGCAGAACACCAAAAAGTGCGAAATTCAAAATCCCGATGTTACGGGAGTTTGAATTAGCAC